>NC_142938.1:79464260-79476760 GCF_046866305.1 Octopus bimaculoides | reverse complement strand
ACATATATGCATACATACAAACATATACAGCCATTACTAGAACTGTAAAAATCTGTAAAACTTTCCAGGAGTTTACCATTTAAATATATATGAGCATACCTAGATGTGCAACTATATGCATGAGAATACACACATAAAATAATACATACGAATCAGCACATATACATACATACAAAAATACCCTGTTGATATTGTTGAAATTCCAATGAAGGAGCCTTGGATCTAGGTTAGAAACCGGTTCTTTCTCTGTTGGCAAGCGATCTTAAAATAAAGCTGAATAATGATATACATACATACATACATACATACATACATATATACATACATACATATCCATATGAATTAATATTCATACCAATAATAATTGGAGTACTAGGTTTTGTTAGTAAATGCTTAAAGGAGAGTCTGGATAAACTGGGGTTTTCAGAAAAAGAACTCGACAAGCTAATTCGTACATTACAAGTGCCATCTGCGAGTGGAACAGTAAAAATATGCAAGATTTTTCTCTAGTTCCAAATGCGAATATGTCTGTGTTAACTACATCCCAGAGATGGAACCTTGTATCTTTGCTGGAAGCCGACTTCTTCCTCAGTGGAAGATTTATAATAATTAAAAGATAAAAGAGACATACATATATACATACATACAAGTATACGTACATGCATGTGACTTTGCCCACTGAGCGTGCTCTTGGATACTCAGGACTTTCCAGCCTACAGACACTTTCATCGCTATCCTTCTCGTCTCCACCTTCGCCCGTCTTCATATTGAATATTGTTCACTGCTGTGGTCTTTATACGACACAAAGTATAAAAAACTGAAGTATCCCCCCGCAACAAAGAAAAAATACCCAACAGTCTTGATTAATGGGATCGGTTCGAGAAGCTAAGGCTCCATTCTCTCCAACGTCACCGTGAGCGCTATTTCATTTGTATGAGGTGAAAAATATTCCAGCAGCATTGCCCGAATGATGTTGGAACCAACATTAAAATTCACCCGAGGCTTGGGTCCCAGTGCCATCGGTCCTCTAGCAAAATCATGCTTGCGTTACGTCATAACACTAAACTAACCTCAAATGGCCTTGCTCTCTTAAACATCATGCCAAGAAACGCAAGCGAAGAAAAAGATCTCATAAAAGTCAAACGGTTCCAGGATAAATACCAATATATATATATATATATATATATATATATATATATATATATATATATATGTGTGTGTGTGTGTGTGTATATATATGTATATATATATATATATGTATATATACATATACACACACATATATACACATTCATAAGCAAATGCACATATATTTATATGTATTTACAGATATATACACATGCACACACATACAGACATACACAGATACACACACACATAAATATGTATGAGTGTGTGTGTGTGTGTGTGTGAGTGTGAATGGATACCCACCTTCCTCTACATAGACACATAGATGCGTATATACATACACACTCACACACACATACGTACAAGGGAATATGTATGTATTAATGTAATGTGAACATCAGCTTTTGTGTTGTGGCTTTCTATGTGTGTGTTTATATCAGGCAGCAGAAAACATATTGAGTACTTCAATATCTTTGGACGTCATACTTCATACAAATTAAAGATAAACGATATTTTGGTTGCACAGTTTATAGTAACATTATAGTAATTTGGCACTTCATCAAGTAATTTGGAAAATGTTTCTTCTACGAATTAAACATTAAAGAATTCTCAAGACGAGACTTCCTTCTCTTATGCTTAGACACAACACAAAATCGCTTTGGTTTTCTTGTTAAGGATATTTTAACATGACAACAAAACTACGCACTTAAAACGAAGCAACGAAAGACCCCCTATATGTCGCTAGACATGTTAGAAGTTGTTGCCTAAACTCCCTTCAAATTACAGAATTACTACCCAATGTTTAAAAATATATTTGGAAACTTTACATAATCGACTGGTTGAAATATTATACATACTATTTTCATTTTAAACACAAAACCTCCTGTATTATAATCCTTACTGCAACAGGCACAAGGACTGAAACGTTTAGGGGCGGGAACTAGTTGATTACCTCGACCTCATGCACCCTGAAAAGGACGAAAGGCGAAGTTGACTACGGAGGAATTTGAACGCAGAGACGGTTAAAATGCCGCCAAGAATTTTACTCGGCGCCCTTTACGATTCTGCCAGCTCACCGCTTTTGCTCTACAGGGTGTCCACATGGTCTGGGTACACGAAGTAAATAAAGTCATAACAGAAACAATTAAATATAAGAAATAATAATTTCTTAAAGAATGTGTTAATCCCCATGTACCCAGACTTTGTGGACACCCTGTATAACAGAAATAGTATCTTAAAGGGTATCCGAAAAAATCTTTTGTGGGTAGATTTTGCGGGTAAATCACTGAGGCTTGAATTGTCTTCAATGAATCTGTCTCCTTCCGAAGACTAGTACTACCACCAGTACCACCAGCACTACTACTACTACTACTACTACTACTACTACTACTACTACTACTACTACTACTACTACTACTACTGCTGCTGCTGCGGCTACTGCTGCTGCTGCTTCGAGTGGTATGACAATAATAAGTGGAAATAAAATGCAATGAAACTAGTAAAAAGAAATATCTAAATAGGCCATTAAAAAAATGTATGTGTACATGCATACTTGCATGTATGTATGTGTGTATGTATTTGTGTATGTGTGTATGTATGTATGTATGTATTTATGTATGTATGTATGCATGTATGTATGTAAGTTTCTATGTATACATGCATAAGTTTTATTTATGAATGTATATACGTAAGTATATACTAACAAAGTATTGTGTTTATATGTGTGCATATATATACATATACATATATAAGCGTATATATGTATATGTATACATGCGCACACATATAAACACACACACACACACACATATGTATTTGTGATATATATATATATATATATGTATGTATCTATGTGTGTACGTGTGTACGTTGGTAAGTATATGTGTGTGTAAATGTGTATGAGTATGCGCGCGTGGCAAGAATAAAGGGAATACAATCCCAAATACAAGAAAAGGAATGGAAAAGCGTACAGAAGAAAAGAACCATCTTGGAGTTTGTTGGAATTTAATAAGTAGATACCAATTATTATAAATTTTGTAACAGAATTCCTGATTTCACCTCATTCGTTTCCCAAGCGTGACTTTTACAACACGACAACATAATAGACATTTTTAAAGAGGGATACTATTTTTTGTGAATGATTTAGGCTATTTATTTATTTATTTATTCTGAATGAGATTTTTCTGTACTTTGTTATTTTAATATGATAACTCTAAGCAACAAACATAAATATGTATATCCCTTCCAGCATAACCTTATCAAATGAGTCACGTAGGATATTTTTTATAGTACCTTCTTATGACAAAACATTGTCAAGAAAAATTTTCCCTATTTCTAACAGAAACGGCATAGAATAATTATTTCTTTGTACTGAAGATTTAGAACAAGTTGTTTTTAAGTCGCTTATAGAAAATAGCGTATTTCCAATTCGTGGTTTTCTTCTTTTATAGATAGTGAGTAAATAAGTTAAGAAGCTTGGGAATTACTATATCTGATATTAAACGATATAAAACACTTTTGTTCAACGGTTGTTAGATTGAGCTAGGCTATGTTCTCTTGTGAGTTTCGCAAAAAGATAAGGTTTAGGCACGAAGTATATTTTTCGATATAATTTTTATTTTTGTTAATTTGAATGAAAGTTTTGCTTTAAGTTTCGAAATAGAGAATTATGTTGCATACTAGAATATTTCAGGCTGTGTGGTTTTACATGTGTCTCATAAACGGATGATTTTGGATTCAATCCTACTGCATAGTATCTTGGACAAATAAGTGCTTTCCTTCATAGAACACAGTGGAGCAAAGCCTTCTGAATGGAGGTGTATGAAGAAGTAGATGCGCTTCGCTACACACGCACACACACACACACACACACACACACACACACACACACACACACACACACACACACACACACACACACCGTTGTGTGTCTGTAAAGACAGTAAGCATACGATTTGGAGTTGACGAGGTAACTGAACACAGAATTATTCCTGAGGAGCTGAACAAGCATAACATTTGTGCGAGGCCAGTTCCCATTGAGGAAAAGAAGGAAAGAGGCATTGGTGACAACAGAGAGAGATAGTTGAGCTCATTACATCGAGTCTCTGGTGACCTGTGACGAAAACTGGATATTCTGTGATGACCCAGAGACTAAGAGAGAAAAGAGACAATAAAAGCTCCTTGAGACTCCATAAGGTCAGGCAAAGTAAGTCCATCGGGGAGATCATGATGACTCAGTTTTTTGACAGCAAGCGCTTTCATATACATCCACTAAGTTTCCACTGGCCAGACCGTCAACAAAGTGTACCTTATGGAGGTTTTGAAGGAGTTCAGGAAGAGATTTCTTCGCAAAAGACCAGAGTTCTTCCACTTGGGTTGGTGGCTGGTCGGTGGCACCTACATCAAGGCAATGAACCAGTCCACAATTCCATCATGGTAACCAACTACTTTACAACGATGGGAATGAAAACCGTCCTTCACCCCTACTACAGTCTAGACCTTGCTCTCTGTGACTTTTGGTTGTTTCTGAAGTTGAAAGAGAACTTCAGGAACAGTCATTTTGAAGACATTGAGGAAATGAAGGTCGATGTGACAGACGTTCTGGACACCTTCACTTTGAAGGACTTCCATGGGGCCTACACGAAGTGAGTGGAACGCTGCAGCAAGTGTACTGAAGTGAGAAAATCCTACTTTGAAGGAGATTAAAGTTTTGTAATTTTTTAAAATTAATAAATGATTCTCTTGAAAAAAGTCTCAACTTTTCCAAGAACTTATTAAATAAACAGAATGTAATAAATTATTACACAATTCTATTGTGTATGCCTGTATTAATTTATTTAACTAGCATTAACAATTCTGAAGTACATTCTAGCTATTTTATTTTCACAACATGTATTCGTTCGGAGAGTTAATGACCCAGGAGAAGAGAAGGACGGAATATAGATTATTACTGGTGTGCATCGTTATATTTGTATATATTTCGAATAGAGGGTTGTTACATTATTTGTCTCCATTCTGAAAGAATAAATGTAAGTCTAATACGAATAGTTTCTTCTTTACTTACTCTCTTCAACTATCCTTTTCGACAAAAAGAAAATGTTTCAGCTACAGTTACAACATTTTTATATGTTTGAAAACTTTATTTGTTCATTAAAATTTCATGAGATATCATCTCGTTTTAGACTGCTGCGAAAGCTTCAAATTAGATACGATACAGCTTTTGTTTGTAACACTTTTTCTTCTTTATTGAAACACATTTTTCAAAAGTTTGTAGTCTCCTCGTCTGCGCATATATTTATGACATTGTATTGTGGCAAACACATATATTTTTCTGTTATCACTTTAAAACATAACTATGCGAAATCTATGATCACTTTTATTCTTTCTAGTCTGCTAAATACCGGTTTCTCTGACGGTAACGGTTCAGAGATCGAATAGTGTGCGGGGACCCCATAGCATTTAACGTGTGAAAATAGTTACAACAGTATGGGCACGGAAATGGCTGTGGAACAGGTCTCTGGCAAACATTCTTATCAGCTCCTGAGGGATTAACATTATTCTTTGTCGCAAATATTCCTTGTGTAAAAGAAAATACTGTAAATTGTGGGGTACAAGTCGACATAACATAGATGTCGACCTCTTGGTTACGCTTATATCTACGGCATAGGTCGACCACCAAACATACAGTAAGCGACTGGTAAGTTAAAACTTGTCTAAATGAAGTTGGGCGATAGTTACTTCTGGTAAAAGTATATAAAAGAACCATATGACTAAACAGAACACACTAATACCTTTCTTATAACATGGGCCTCCTAACAATAGAATAGATCTCCTTTAATGAAGGTACCCTTGGCCCGAAAAGTAGCCTGCGGTATACACCTCGCTCGGATATAGACCACTTCCGAGGTTCCGCTCGCTATGAAACATATGTAGCTGAGATTTTATCTACTCCATTCCTTAACTCTTGGATTTACACACACACACACACACACACACACACACACACACACACACACACACACACACACACACACACACACACACACACACACACAGGTACACACAGAGGCACACATAAAAATCTACATAATATTTGACTATACTATCGAATATATATATATATATATATATATATATATATATATATATATATATATATATATATATATTATTTAATGAAAATGTATGGAGTTATGTAAATGTTTATAAAGTAATACAAACTACAGATTTCTATCGCGCTTTACTTCAAGTTTCCTGTTTTGCGTAATTCATTTGACTAAATATGCGATTTGCATTAACCTTGCCAAAGTTAATTTTGGGGGAGAACAAACTTTCTTTTCAGTTGGAGTGCTTGATTTTTATATGGTAGAAAGGACACACGTCTCTTAATCTGCACAAAAATCTTTAGAATTACCGTGAAAAAAAACAAAAAACAAATTAGAAGAAAAAGTGACTAGTAGAATATTATGAAAGAAAGACATGAAAGAGAAGTGGAGATAAGAAAAAAAAAAGAAATAAGGAAGTAAGAGGTGCAGCGCAAGTCAATGCATATGATCACACAAATAAATGTATGAGTCAGATAAAGGTAGTATGGACAAGTTACATAACAGATGATTCTCAGAATGTTTACATTACTCCTTAATTTATAAGCTGTTATACATATATATATATTACAGATAAATAGCTGTTAAATGTTTTCAATATAATCTTTTTATATGTATATACTGGAGACTATATTTTTCCTTGAAACATACTACTAGCACGTCATGCTTACACTTATCTCTTAGAATAGTATTGAAGCCACGACAACCTTTATAACCGTTACTAATATATCTAGAATGCAGACAAATAAAATTTCGTCTGAGAGTCCGTTCTAAATTTGTAAAGCTCCTAGCTGTATCACATGTTTGACCATACTGATATTTTTTCTCAGTAAAGTAAAATTTCAGCAACCAGTTCCCGTGTCGATAGACAGCGCTAATTACCTGATTACATCTCGTCCAACTTTTAATTGGCCATACTTAATAGGTAGAGTTAACCAGCAGAAAAGAAAAGCTGGCATGGTGAGGCTTCAGTCATTAAAAATGGATGAATGGGTTAATCTGACGGTACTTGGAGGCTTCTAATTTGTTGCTTGACCTGCTAAAAAAACAACAACATCAACAAAAATAACAACAACAACAACAAGAACAAGAACAACAACAACAAGTACAGTAACGACGATGAAAACAATAGTAGGAAGACTATTATTCTAATTCCCATTAATACTGTCATAAAATTATGATGAAAAATAAGACGTTTTTAGTGGAATTTTTCAGTACTGTCTCAATGTATACATTTGGACCTTTCGTAATATTTTGATAAATAGTCTATCTTTTTCTTTAAATTTTACTTGCTTCAATCATTAGACTCCGGCCATGCAGGGACTCCATCTCGAAGAAGTAATTTTTTAAAAGCCTTTACATATTCTAAGGGTCTCTTTCGCAGAACAGCTAAGTCATGGAGACGTAAACATACTGACAAGCGGTGTTCGGGATAAATACATCGCAAAGACGCACACACACGTCCATGTGCGCGGACACAAGATTACTGTATCTATGAAAGCGCTAATTTAACTTTATGGGGATTACAAAATATTTTTTTAATGTTAAAATACCATAATTAAAACGGGAAAACCAGACCGTGTTTTAACTTTATTCAACTGATATATTTTTCTTTACATATTCACACAAATTCGAAACTATATATATATATATATATATATATATATATATATATATATATATATATGCCAGTAGGAATGGGAGTATGTCTCTGTGTGTGTCTGTGTGTGAGTGTGCGTATGTATGTGTGCGTATATGCGGGTGAATGTTTACCACTGGTTGTTTGAATATGGTCGATCATCGCAACTGCTGGTGAGCGCTGAGTCATAGATCGTGAAATACGAACAAGCCGTTCTTGCGATCTGGTTTCAATTCCAGATACTTATGAACAAACTCTGCTCTATTAATGATATCTGGAATGTCCCGAATGTCATAAATTTACATGACATGTCATAATTGATACATTAAAGATCGGTATGTGATATTTTGTATGATACACAATATTTGACATCCTGAAATGGAAGACTTATGGAATGAGACTATAATCAATACCAATAATTAATGATTTGTTGCACTAGAAAATGATAAGAGGAATTTCAAGGAATGCTCTTTCTGCTACTTTTGGTATTTATGTTTTTGTCCCAGAGAAATAAATGAAAAATAATACCAATGTAATACATACACACATACATACAGTATATACATACAGTATATACATACATAAAAATGTGTATGTATATATGTATATATATATATATATATATATATATACATATATATATATATATATATATATATATATATATATATGTGTGTGTGTGTGTGTGTGTGTGTGTGTGTGTGTGTGTGTGTATGTATGTGTGTGTGTGTGTGTGTGTGTGTGTATGTGTGTGTGTGTGTTTGTGTAAGCATCCATACATACATATAAGCAACAACGATAATCGACTCGAGGAAAAGTATGTCCGTATAAAGCTTAAAGATACCAATTACGTGTTCTGTATTTCTTAATAACAGCAACAACAATACCAAGACGACAACGACGACGACGACCACCACCACCACCACCATGACCACCACCACGACCACCACCACGACCACCATGACCACAACGAGGAGGATTTTAAGCACTTGAAAGACTACTGAAAGCTTGTGGATAACTGAGGTTGCAGGTGGTAATTCGCTACCCGCACAAATTATACCCGGAATAAAAACGAACCAGAGCAAATTAATAATAATAAAAATTAAATAATAATAATAATAATAATAATAATAATAATAATAATAACAATAATAATAATAACACGAATGCAAAAGGAGACACGACAATGTGGCCAGATATATCCATTGGCTGTTGTGCAGTGAAGCAAACTGCGAGCGAGCTGAGCAATGGTATGAACACAAGCTGAAGGGCGTAATGGAAAACGATCATTACAAAATACTCTGAGATTTTAACCTGCAATGCGACCAAGTCATAGAGGCGAGACGACCAGATATTGTGCTCATCCATAAAGATGAAAAAGGAGTAAAGATAATAGATGTTGCAATACCAGGCGATTCGAGGGTGAAATGTAAGGAAACAGAAAAGAGTGAGAAATACCAGCCACTGCGGGACGAGATAGGAAAGTTATGGGGCATGAGGAAAGTAATGGTGATACCAGTGATAATTGGAGCATTAGGAGCAGCTTCCAAGGGCCTTGAAAAACGTATTAAGAATATTGGAGCTGCTGTCAGGTTCTAGGTGATCCGGAAGACAGCATTGTTGGGTACAGCTCGCATTCTAAGGAGAGTACTGTCTCTTTGAGTCAGAGGAGAAGAAGGCACTACTTGAAAGCTTTGGTGATTTGTTATTACCTGCTTTCAAGTAAAGAATAACCGGTAATTAAGAACTATCCGAGAGTCTTTCATGATAGACAAAATAATAATAATAATGATGACGAATATTTGTATGCATACATACATACTTACATATATGTGTATGTATCTATTGAGACGTACAAGAATCAATATTTACTAGTGGGACCCGTGGAAATTCCACAGAAGGAAAAAGATTAAGATAAGCTATTTAAGAAAGATAGGATGATTTGCATTTTTATTTTGCTAAGTTATTTAACTTCCAGTCACAATAATATAACTTATGATTTTAAAATTTCCCTCTGCTAAGCACTTTATATTTCTCTTTTTCTCTCTTTCTCTCTACCTCTTGAACAAACATTTTAATCATGCAAATCCCTTCTTCACGCCTTTAACAGTTTTCTCTCTCTTCACCTCCCACTTCCACTAACCACATAAGTAACAGCATAATGAATCGGCTGGCTATCTGCTCTCTCACTCACTATCACATTCCCTCTTCCTCTCTATCACACCCTATCTTCTTCTTTCCTCCTCTCTAAAAGCGTGTAGTGTGAACGAACAGGTAGATGAATAAAATTATAGATTTAGTCTAATGAAAAAATACTTTTTTTATCAGCACAGTGTGTGTGTGTGTGCATATGAATAAAATTGCTGGAGATGGATACAAGTGGAAGCTTTTCATTAATCCATATGTTTGTGATAGTTTTTGCTACTACTAGCTACAAAAGTTATGATATTTTCGGTGCAACTATAACTAATTTTTACATTGCCCTTATTGAAATACCTTGGGGTGTTAGTGATTGGTGACGAAGTGTTTGCTTAGAAATTTATGGAAGTTTCTCTCGATATTGGATACTGCGTTCATACTAAGAATGCAATTGAAAGAATTTATTTTTCTATTTATGATTGTCTCTGTTATATTTTTGTATGTATTTTATTATTTGGAACAGCTTCTTTTCTGCGTCGCATCCTGCTAATACGTAGCATAATTAAATGTTACTTTGTTGGTGAAAATTCCTAGGCATTCTTTTACTAATACTTCTGCCCAATATCTGTGTGGTTATATGTAGGTTATTAGAATTTCTAGTGATTAATCATAACATTTCTTCCTTAGGTTTCCTGAAAAGATGGTGCTAACAAGCGTTTGAATCCAATGAGGATTCTCGTGGCAAGTTTTTAGTTAAATTCTTAAAAAATAGAAGATTAATTCACTCCCGAATTTGTGTATAAAATGGCTGATGAAGATAGAAGATTACCAGCATAGTATATGTATACAAATCCATAGTTAAGGTGTTGAATTCACTTCGGAGCATTTCTGCAATGTGTGCCCAAGCACTCACACATTTTAACTCTATCATATTGCCTTGTATCCTCTTCTTTTCTTTTCCGTTCTCCTCTCTCTTTATATACAGGAAAGGAGAGCCGGGGTGAAATTACGAAAGCAAAACAGGGAGATAAAAAAAAATGTGTGTGTGCAAGAGAAGTAGAGAGACATAATAGAAATAATAAACAAATGTTTTCCTGTCAAGTACGAAATATAAAAGGGAAGAACAATTATGACAAACGCAATGTTTGTCATCTTCAATACAATGAAATAGAATTAATCTCCCTTCCAAAGAGATATTAGATAATTATATTCTGAAACTGAAAGTACATAATATATTCATCATCATTATTAATTATGCTTATCGTACTCCGTCATCTCCATCACCACCAGCACCAGTAAAAGAAACAGTCCCACCAAAACCATCCACATCATCACTGCCACCACCACCATTAACAACATCACCACCACCACCGTCATCGTCGTCTTCATCCTCATCATTATCGTCGTCGTCGTCGTCATCACCAAGTGTTTCCAATAAACCAAAAACCGAGCAAAAAAGAAAAAAAGCCCTAAACAAAAGCACAACGACCACATTTGAAGAAAGAGTAACAAGCTTAATAAATACATTGGAAACTATTAATAGACAAACAGACAAAATATAGATTGTAGCGATATTAATTAA
This sequence comes from Octopus bimaculoides, assembly GCF_046866305.1. NCBI lineage: Eukaryota > Metazoa > Mollusca > Cephalopoda > Octopoda > Octopodidae > Octopus > Octopus bimaculoides. The sequence goes on along the minus strand of NC_142938.1, from coordinate 79,465,170 downwards.
TTTCTAATAACAAAAACAAAATCGTTACAACGTTGAAGGTGTTGTTTCTAATGATAATAAATGATGATATTGGGGATGATAAAAATTGATAATTCTAATTTTTGACACAAGACCAGAAAATCCGCGGGGAGGGGCAAGTCAAAGACATCGAATCCAGCTCTCAATTGTGATTTGATTTTCTTCACCTCGAAAGGATGAAAGATAAAGTTTACTTCGGTGTAATTTGAACTCAGAACATAAAGAATCGGAAGAAATACCTCTAGGCATTTTTTTGTCTCTCGATGCTCTAACGATTCTACCAATTCGGTGCCTTCATAGAATTAAGATTCTTTTTCTGCTTTATTAAGGCGGCGAGCTGGCAGAAACGTTAACCTGCTGGGCGAAATGATTAGTGGTATTTTGTCTGCCATTACGTTCTGAGTTCAAATTCCGCGGAGGTCGACTTTGCCTTTCATCCTTTCGGGATCGATAAATTAAGTACTAGTTGCATACTGAGGTCGATTTAATGAACTGGACCCCTCACTCAAAATTTCGTGCCTTGTTCCTAGAGTAGAAAAGAATTTTTTTCTGCTATAGGCATAAGGTCTGAAACTTTTTTTGAGTGGGGTTGGTGGTGCTACTTGATTACATCGACACCAACTCACAGCTGTTACTCATTACATCAAGAGTGAAAGACAAAGTCGACCGAGGCAGTATTTGAACTCAGACCGTAAAGCCGGACGAAATGCCAACGATCATTTTACCCGGCTTGATAACGATTCTGCCAGCTCGCCGCGTTGTTCATAATAATTCTTTCAAATTTTGGTACAAAGCTATCAAGATCTTTTTTTTGGATTAAACGATTAGGTCGATTAGTTCAGCTCTTGTTCTTGACTGGAATTTTATTTTATTGACCCCCCGAAAAAGTGAA
>NC_142938.1:79409260-79459260 GCF_046866305.1 Octopus bimaculoides | reverse complement strand
CACGGCTTTGGGATCGAATTTATATTTTGAATCATTATTATTGCCAGTATATAAACCAGTATTTTGTTAGACGATTTCTTATTACATTAGCTGATACATCCATCCATCCATACATACATACATACACACACAACATACATACATACATACATACATACATACATACATACATACATACATACGTATGTATTGTATGTATGTTTATATGTGCAGATACCTCATAATGTAAGGGCTGCAAAATTATATATATAAATATATATTACGTATGGTGCAAACATGTTTCTTATAGAACTCAATATGACAAGGTAGAGTTGATAAACATGTTTATTTTATCAAAAGTAATATTCTCCATTCTACTAGAGTTTCGTGACAGTTATAATCAACCGAGGGAAAATATTTAGAAGACCCTAATATTCAACATGTAGAAAACTCACTGGCATCATAATAAAACATTTGAAAGTTCCCGAAAAAGAATTCTTAATAGGCATGGTGGTGTGGTAAGAAGCTTGCTTTGCAGCTGTATGGTTCCGAGTTCAATCCTATTTCATAGAACTTTGAGCGAATGTATTGTTCTATATAACTCCGCGATGATCAAAGCCTTCTAAGTGGATTTGGCGTGCGTGTTTGTGTCTTTGCGTCTGTCTTTGACCCGTCACAACCGCTTGACAACCAGTGTTTGTATGTTTCTGTCTCCGTAACCTCCGGTTGAAGAGACCGATAAAATAAGCACCCGTCTTTCGAAAACTTAAGTATTGGGGTCGATTCGTTTTAATAACTGAAACAAGTAAAAGATGAGAAAATTATGGGTTCTCTTTACGCTTTTAAAGGCCTCCGCAAAGATTTGAAATTAGGAATTCCGGTTTGCAATTGAATCGATGAGTTCAGCAGTGAACAGTATTTACGTCATATTATCTCTTTACAGTTAAGTGAAGTGGAGCAATGAGAGTGAAGTTTCTTTGTCGTTTGTTCTGGATATGAACCTTGTATCGGTTCAGCTAATAGTCTTAAGACTTATCGATTTAACCCAAAGTAATTCTCAGAGCGTCGTAAACAGACTAAAATTTCATGGAAACAAAATACAATCATAAGAAATATTTTATTGGCTCTCGCCATTGCTAATTGAGAAGAAAATTAAACCTTGTATTTTTGTTTTGTGTTGAAGTTAAAATCCCTGTTGGCTAAAACAGTTGCCCTTTTTGGCTCACATAATGATTGATAATAAAATTCAAGCATTCTGTTTTTTTCTTTTCTGTAATTCCTTTTCCTTCTGCGATTTATTTCATAGGAGATATCTATTTCTGGACTAAAATTTCTGCCTGAAATGAAAGGCAAAGTTAACAGCAGTGAAAACTATCCGTACGGATGATGTATCAGAACGTCCATCAAAACTCTCAGCTATACAAATCTGGTTTATGTAAACAAAGTTTTAAATAACTGTTTATTATTTTGTTTACAATGTTCGTAATCTCTTTGATTCTCAGTAAGGCAGTGATCTGGAAGTGACATAAGAACATTAGACCAAATTTCCAATGGTATTTAGTTCCGTCACTCTATATTTTCAGTTCAAATCTCATTGGAGTCAAATCCGCTTTTTCTTTTCCCGGAGTTGATTAAAAAGTAAGTAGCATCTAGATGTTAAGTTCAATTCTATCTATGCCTTCAAACATTGGGGTTTTGATATTCCATTTCACTTATTCTACTTATATTGTTTTTGGGAAAACCCGAGCATCATGCTGTTCCATTACCATCCAACCTAGTCTTATACTAATTCAAAAGAAATAAATAGTCTTCAACTCATTTTGGTGAGCATCGTTAGTCAACACGTCGCAGAGCTTTACATTGCGAGTTGAATTATGTCCTTTGAATTACGTTGCTTTGAGCCTATTGTAAATGATATCTTCTAATGTAGAGAAAATGATTAAAAGTGTTGATTTGAGCAACGTATTTGAAGTAATACTTATTGCTTAGTATAAATTTGCTACATAATTGTTGGTTCAAGAATTTCTAGAACGGCTAATTTATCAGGATAGGACACGTTTATATAATTACTCTATCGAAAATATTCCCAGTTGATATGTGTAAGTTATTCATTCCTACTGCTATTATGAACATAATGATTTATTATAAAATTGTTGCAATGGATACCTCTAGCAAATGTTATAGGAAGAGGGTTGCATTGAAACGAATTTAGTTTTGCAGTTTTGCTACTATCATAAGATAAACTCTGGAGAGTATAAATTTAACTTGTAACAATAATTTCAATTATGCATTGGACTGAGAGTGCTGACGGTGGAAGCATATATTAATTATATCAAAGAAGAAACAGAAAAATGACACAAGGACCGAGAATACAATGAGAAATAAAGTTGATAATAAGCAATAAAGACAAACACGTTGAGAACGACAATACAAGAAAATATTTGTGGGACTTCCAAAAAGAAAAAAGAAAAAGATTGAAAATTAAAACACAACTTATGTTGGTGGGGTGTTAAAAAAATAAAATATATACCCTGTGGCGGTATTCAGCTGCATATTTGAAGTCGATGTAGTGGAGAAAAATATAAAGAGGACAGCTATAAGTTATAAAGTATTAGCAAGATGTTTACCTACTGAAAATATATGACCACAGGCATATAGCGTAATGGTTAAGAGCGCGGGTTACTAACCCCGAGATTCCGAGTTCAATTCTAGGCAGTGCCTTGAATAAATAATAATAATAATAATAATAATAATAATAATAACAACAAAACCAATAATAATAATAATAATAATAATATCAGTAAGAAAAAAATACCTGTGGAATGAGAACCCAGGGTTGGGTTAAAAATTTTGCCAGGACACCTGATGAAGGCTGGAGAGTAAATCAGCGGAAACGTTGTGGAAACAACAAACAAGGTGCAATGTTCCTTCCTGGTAGTTTCACTGCCGCTGACACTGCTGGATGAAGTCAAAAGTCAAGGTGTCGAAATCATTCTGATACCTGTTAGACGGCTGATGGAAGGAGTTTATGAGTCATGCTTGCTTTTAGTTTATGCCATTCTGTGTAGTTTTTTCCGTATCTCATCTTGTAACGCATACGATAATCTTCTCACAAGTTTCCACCATATGGGGCCCGCGTGCTCTATCTCTACTGCCCCGACTATCATCTACCCTTTATCCTTCACCTACCTCTTCCTTTGTACTCGCTGCTGCTTTTATCCAAGAAGGCAACACTGCCCCGATCTTCCCTCATTTTAGTTCGTCCTCGGTCTTTCTCTCTCTCCGACTCCACAGATAGTCAGGCGAGGTCGGACACCGTTTTGCTATTCTCATTTTTCTATTTCTGTTCAAGTAAAAATGCTTCAGATTAAATATTTTTTAGCGTTAATTCTTATCCACACGGGTCTTGTCTAAATCGAAAGACTATTTATATTTCTTGTTTTTGCTTCGTTCTCCATTTGGCATTATTTCGTCTTGTGGCTTTCGTTTTTAGTATTTTCACATACATACATACATACATACATACATACATACATACATACATACGTGCATACATCCATCCATCCATACATACATGCACACGTCCATACATATATAAATACATACGTACGTGCGTGCAGATATCCAATCATACTACATATATACATGCATAAATACAAACAAACATATGTACATACATACATAAATGCATTCATACATAAAGACATACACACACACACATGCACACACACACACACACACACACACACACACACACACACACACACACACACACACACACACACATATATATATATACATATGTACATATATGTATAAATTTAGACATACGTATATGCATACATAGATCTATCTATCTATTCATAAATATATATAGATATGCCTACTCACACATATATCGTATATGCATGCATGCTTCGAATCAATAGTTCTCTTATATTACTGAATTAAAATGCAAAGCAGTTACATTATTCCAAATCGCAAAACAATTATAAAAACGTATAAAACAAAACCACTAACCAATAGATATATTGTGATAAGATTTTCCAATGCGAGTAGAATCTATTGAATTTAAATTCACTCATCCGACGGGCAATATTTTTTCTGCTGTCAATTGGAGTTCATAGTATCTAAGAATTTTCTGTCATTCAAATAACAGGAATAGCGTGCTATAAAAGCATGTCATGAATTCAGCGAACCAGTTAAAAGTTCTATATTGTGCGAAATGTGTTCCCAAAACCATCGCCAGTCATAAGCTTTTTATAATGAATTTTTGTTCTTCATTGAATTCCGTCAGTTATCCAAACAATTTTCTGCCCTACCCCTTACTCGCAACTACTCTCATTCCTAAGGCACACATTTCTTTTGTTAAAATACTGAAGACGTATAGAGTTCGTCGATAAAATGACTCATCAAGCGTATTGAAAAATTGATAAAAGATAGATTTGCGGTTGAATAATTATTTTTGCTCATTGACAGAACTTCCTAGTCAAATGACATTGGCATTCGAAAAATATAAACTGACAAGGTGCCAATCATTCATGAAACACATCATTTTTGCTGCTCATAATGAATAAAATATTAAAATATTATTGATACTTCTGCTCATATTCAAATATACACACACAAATACAGGGTAATTTAAAGTGGCAGCCATTGGCCACCGTTACGGATCTATGTGGATATTGCGAGCTACAGTATTGATGTTGATAAATTGCATTAAGCTCAGAGAGAAACACGAGATGAATGTGCTTGTGCGACGTTTATACCTTTGGCGGGGATATTAATTAGTTTTTACCGTACAATTCGTTCTGTAGATGATTTCGTTTTATTCATTAGAGACAAATCAAATAAAACAGAAACAAAACAAACAGAAATTAAAGCAAAACAATAAGGTTGTGTCAAGGACATTATCTGCATAAGAGCAATCATTTGATTTCAATCAACAGCAAGTGTAACGATTAACTCCAGGTACAAAGCTTCTATAACAAACGAGACAATAAAAGGACATCTAGATAGTTATTCGTCTTTCTAGTAATAGCAGCCAATTCTACCTGATTTTATATGTTACGTTTTTCTTAAAATAGGGTTCACATACTGGATAAAGCGCTCCGGGATTATAATGTCTGAAGAAGAAGAAGAAGAAGAAGAAGAAGAAGAAGAAGAAGAAGAAGAAGAAGAAGAAGAAGAAGAAGAAGAAGAAGAAGAAGAAGAAGAAGAAGAAATAAATAAAAAAAAGGATTGTCAAGGATTGAACGTATTCTACGGAAGGTTTTCTTAACCAGGATTGGATTGCCCTTGAGCAATACCATCAAGCCTGTATACTTTAAGTGTTGAAAAGAGGAAGGTGCAACATTTGTATTCTTCATAACACTTTTACCAAAAAAGAAAATACCCTAAGACATTAGAACAAGTGAAAAACTCTGCATTTTTGAATGCAAATGAAAATATGACCCCCATTATGAACGTAAGTTTATTCTACGGAGCTTAAAATATTAAAATAACAGCTCTTCTTCATAATTGCATACTCTCCACTCCAATTATGAAGAAAAGAGAGGATGAAACCGATAAACTGTCCACTGTCTGTCTACCCTATGTGAAAGGCCTCTCCGAAAAGATACAAAAGATATTCGGCACATATGACGCCAGGACAGTATTCAAAAGTAATACAACACTTCGCAAATATCTCCTTCTAGTAAAACCGCCAATGGACAACGCAATTTCACTGGAGGTCACCTAAGCTAGAAAGCATTCATGCGAAATGCCTATGATCGTAGTCGAACCCGGAAAAACGTGATTACTAAGCGAAGTTATTAATCACAAGTCCGTAATGGACATAAACATTTTAATATTTTATTTAATATTTCGAAAGAGCTTTAAATGAATTATGAAATGAGTTAACAGTCTTAACTACAACGCTGCTAATAGTTTCTCTCTGACACGCATGTAATTTCATCCCATTAATGAGATATTGCTTTTAAACGAATTGAAGATTCATAGAATATTTCACAATAGCAATACCGGATAACAATGAGCAATAATCTTCTCTCGCATTAACACACATTTATTGATTTAATCGACTCCAGTGTATGACTATTATATATTTTATCAACCTCGGAGTTTATTGAACCTAGAACATAAAAGGGCGTATCTAAATATTGAAAATATTGATTTTTGTTTTCACATGCGCACAGTAATACGCATTCCGTGGATATGATAGTTAATAATCTTATATAATTATATTGGCTTCAGCACTTGAATGCTACTCATTTTAACGGCCCTCGAGAAGATGAAAGATGAAAGTTCGCCATGACCAGATTTGAACATGGGATGTAAAGGTATTTTGCCTGGTAATTGATTGTTTCCGTCATTCTTCCTTTGAAAGTAATTTCTTAGATCAACCGCATTTGGGATATTTTTGTGTTTTAAGTTTAACATTTTAGTAGTTTTTTTTTCTTTTTACCTTAACTCCTCTGCAGTGTCAGTAATCCGAAGTCTTAAGAATCTAGTCACTGGTCTGGATTAGCGAGGATTTATCTCAAGGAAAACATAGAATAAAGAAATAAAGAAACAATCCTTACTACTATGGGCTTGAGTTTTTCTTTTTAGGAGAGGGAGTTGCTTAATTACGCCTGCGCAGTGCATCTTATCCACCGATCCTGAATGGATGAAAGGCGAAGTTGGCCTCGGCGGAATTTATACACACAACATAAAGACGGACGAAATGCTGCTAAGCATTTTTTCCGGCATGCTAACGAACCTGCCAACTGGCCACCTTATATACAGTCAAGAAATAAATAAAACCATTTCTTAAGCCACGTTGAAAAGATGGTCCGAATGTTTTAGCGAATCCCTTTATCAAGACGGATAACTAAAAATGTAATGAATAAGTGAGGGTAAACTGTTAAACGTGTGTTATTTAAAAGTCATGATGATAAACAAGGAAAATGTATGGTGGTTTCTGGTAGAAAGGAAATGGAAAATATAGATGAACAGTGAGAAACTGTCATTCATGCGAGAATAGAAGTGGGAAGGGGTGAATTACAACAGCTACTGGCGCAACGTGTATGAGGACTGTGAGAGATATGCGCGAGATTTTGGGTGGAAGAATCGTATGTGTAACAGTACGTATATGTGAGTGATGGATTGAGTGAATATCTACAGGTAGTGGTGATAAATGTGACTGAATACTGTAGTATGTGTGAGTAGATAGGTGGGAGCATCGGATGCCTAAGTGTGTGGTTGCGTCGTTATGTGTAGGAAGGCAATTAAAGAAAACGACTGATGTGAATGTGCGCAAGTCAGTGTTTGGTGGTAGAAAGTAAAAGGAGAGAGAAAGGACATAAAGGAAGTGTAGATTGTTATCGACTCCGTCTGAGGTTATCATTCCTAATCGGAAGATTAATCGTTGTTCATAGAAGCAGCAGATAACGAGTATGTCATAGTGTGCGAGTCCACGGACAGCAATATGATCACAGGAAAACCAATCGATTTAAAATAGCTTGCAGCAGGACTGAGAGATCCATTATTATAATTCAATGTTTCTCATTACAATATTCATAGATATCAGATGGTAAAGTGGAACAATTTTAACGGTATAACAACCTGAGTATCACCATTTTCATTCAGACCAACTGAAAAGAAGATTGTCATTAATTATACAAATTTCCCCATGGATTATGATTTTGAGTCGTACTTATATATGCTATCTCTTTACACCTTCAAATCCTTTAAGTCACTAATAGTTTTGAGAAATCTTTAAAGTCGCTAATACTTTTGAGAACTGCTTTGTATCGCTAATACTTTTGAGAACTTTAAATCGCTAATACTATTCAGAAATCGTAAATGGATTCTAATCTTGATATTTCTTTCTCACAATTCTCTGCTATTGTGCTTACGTTGGCGAGCTATTCTATTTAAATATTAAGCACAAATATAGGAAAAATCTTTGAAAAGTAAATCGTCTCAAATGATTCCGCATAACTGATTGAGAATAATATAAAAAGTAATAATTTCAGCATTCAATAAAATATTAAAAGAATTCCTAGGTTTTCTACCATCTTTGTTAGTTTCCCATTTCATATGGAAACTCTTTCCAACAGAATAATAAAATCCGAACTAAAAAAGGATTCACTCGAAACATTTATATCGCTATACTGTAGGTTTAAACATAAATATGCTTTTGTAAATACTGAAAGAAAGGAACCGCCCTTCTCAATATTCAGTTTGACATAAAGGAATCACTTAACGGAATTTAACATGGCATATGAACAGAAAGCTTAGTCCACATAAGCACATTTACAAAACTATTTACACGCACTTAGAGAGTAAAAAAACACCTTAAGCGTATTAGCTCTAAAGTTATTTTTTTTTACTTTCTATATTCATCTCTGCGATGCAGAACAGTCGAATGTCAAAGTGCAAGCCTTATATAATTTATTTTCTGATTGTAAGGTATGAGTTCATATTTATCTAGGCTTCAGTCATCCATTCAGTTCACTACAAAAACGACCAAACAAACATTCCCTTGCGTCGTCATTCGATCTGCTGGAAATCACAGCAAAATCTCTTTCAAACCACACCCTATTGCTTTGGGGAAAGGTAAAGGCATTTTGCATATTGTACTTTTACACACCCCTTGAAATATGGAATGTTCGTGGCTGGAACACTCATGATCTTGGATCTGTTCACTTAAAGTTGACATAGAGTTAAGAAATAACCACCATCATTTATTTGTGGCTACGAATGACCTTTCACTTTATGAGGTTTCATGGTGACAAAGGATCTTATTTTAAAATATAAGTGAAAGTTTAACTCATCATAGCGAGTTTAACGTGTGACAGACCATTGCAGATAAGATGTTACAAGGAATTTCTGGACTTATAACCAGAAATATAGTCGTCAGAACATATGAATTAACAGAAAGGTTGGACATTCTGATCCGTGGATGAATATTAGTGCGGATTCCGGTTGCTTTTCCGAATCTTTGGAAAACTTTAGATATTCACTGAAAGTTTAGGAAACAAACGCTATCTGAAAGTCTATTTGCACGAAATACTGGATAAGCATCCAGGCTTATGTTGTAACCAATTCTATTGTTACAATATCAATAAAGACTCGCACAAAATCAATCTTTGTTTCATAGATAAGTTATTTATTTTATTGAAGCATAGGAAATCGTCTCAATTCTGTTATCGGCGAACTGCTGTGTCCTTGGCTCAACACTCGTTGCCACAGTCTACGTGGTTGTACATCGATATCATGCGTAGAAACTTTAAACAGATTTACTGTATAATTGATATTTTACATTGGCCTAAGTCTTCACAATCTGGGATTGTCTATTTTTACGACTGACTGGCATATTATTTTATGCACCCTTGAATGAAGAAACACGACCTTCGTATGATTTGAAATTAGAACGTTAAGAATCGTTACTAACTATTGCTATACAATAAGCGACTGCTTTGTATGACTGCAGTACTGAGTTCAACTTAAGAATCTAGGCCCTTGTACAAACGTTCATATGATGGTTACATTATAACTATCGCTCCTCAATGAATATTTGTATTGGCACTTCCATTCCGGTTCTTTAATTCGGTAAATAGCCTAAATTGCATTAGATACAACCCTTACACGGACATTTGCGAATGACATCAAATGTTTATATACTTCTTTGGATATAAACTAAAAATCGACTTCCGAATATTGTTACTATCGCAGGTCTTCCGTAGAATAAGGCTATAAAGAGGCTAACATGAATACAATTTTTAAACACATTTCTAAATATAGAATTTAATGTTATTGTCTATGATGTTTAGCTTCCCTTACTCTTCCGGCTAAACATTTTTCACCTCTTCAAAATGAAATAATAAATATCATTAAGTAGAATCATTAAACATTTAATGTTTGATAAATTTAGTTTTCTGGAATTAAATTAATCGTCTGCTTTTCAACTTAACCCTTTTGATAGCAACCCGCCTGAAACCGCCCCTAGCTCTATGGTACACATTTCCTCTTTTGTTGTCGATCTAAATTAAAACTTTCCATCAAAATTTTACGTTAATTTATTTTTCAAACACCAGATTAATAATGACAGTTATTTTAATAAACGCTTCATTATTTTCAAAATTAATTTAAACAAAGGCAGTGGATTTCAACAGAAAGTATGGTAACAAAAGATTAACAATGTTTAAAATCGATATATAATCCTAACGTTTTTATGAGCTCTGTTTCCACATCTCTCTTTCTTTCTCTCTCTACCCCTCTCCCCCCTCTCTCCCCCTCTCTCTCTCACTGTATACACTCATATACATAGGTTATATTGATTACTGGAGCCTTTTATTTAGCCGCAAGCTGTATGGATATACAGAATTAAGTATCTAGGTAAACACACTTTATAATATCACCATCAGCCTAAATCGCTTAACATCTCAATACTTTCAGAAAATTCTGTTGCAAACTGTAATATGTGTATCAAGTCCTAAAAGCTCCAACACAACTGTTGTTTTTGTATAAGTGAATCTATTGGGAAAATTCAAAGTGTTCTGTCATTAATTAAATTTGTATTTCCTTTTATTTTAGACGTTCATCGATGTTATGTTTCACATTTTTTTTTGTCAATTAAATAAAGTTTTATACTTGCTCAATTAAAATTCGAAATAAAACCGCTCGAAGGCTTGACATTTTGCACCGAAATAAATGAGAAAACAGCTTCAAAATGTCTTTAGGACAAAGTGTACAAAGAATTCAAGATAAGAAAGCGTAATAGAATCCACGAATACCACTTTATAAATAACTATTTATACGAGAAAATAGCCATACAATGATATTAGTAGATAGAATACAAGGTAAAGATATCATAACAGAATACATGAATGCCTCTTTATAAATAACTATTTATCTGTAAAACAGATTTGATAAAACTGTCTGAAAGTTTGAGCAAAACAACATTACTTGAAATGTATTACTCACGAAAACGTTGGTTAGTCTTTGCTAATGGCACCGAATGCTATTTACAGGTTCCAATAGAGTAGCTTTTTTGACGCAGAACCATAGATCCAAATTGTTCTATCAAATCTGCTTGGAGCACAGTTCTCATGCCCAAGTTCTCTTCACAAGTTTCAAATCTCAATTCAATTCGAGTTGAAACGTTCTGTCACTTCTAATCAAATTGCAACATCAAAAACTCAATTGGAACAACCACAACAACAACGTTATTTACAAATTCAACCCCGAATTATTTTCTCGAAAATATTTGAGATACTTGCAAATAGCAGTGGAATATTTCCTAAGTGGAATACGGTGATGTATCGTAACTTCCACAACGAGGATCAATACTAATGGCTGCAAGCTATCATTAGGGAAAATGACGAATTTACAGTTTATCACTTGAGGTAATGATATATGTATTCTCTAGATTTATCTACAGTTCGTGTTGGATGATCGATAGTATATACTAATCATTATTGTTCTCGTAGATTGAATAGCTAGAAAAGTATCCAGCTATTCGAATAAATTTAGATTTCTTTATATAATACTGAACCAAAATTAGAATATGAACCTTCCTCAGAGATAACTGCTGCCATCAGTTCCAATAATATATATATATATATATATATATATATATATATATATATATATATATATATATATATATATATATATATATATATATATATATATATATATATGTATGTATATGTATATATATATATATATATATGCACATACATATCAAAATGTATAATATATCAAAAAGTTCCCGGTCTAGTTATGTTATAACTAGTCCAAGAACTTCTTGTCCCCAGACTTGTTAGGTAAATAGCTTAAGTAAATAGATAACTTATTTACCTAAGTTTTAACATAATCTTAGAAATAGTCAATTTGCGCAGCAATACACCGGTCCCAGCGTTCCTGCTAATTTTGGAATCCGGCCTGGAAGTTGTTTTCTGTAACCGAGTCGGGCACCTTCTGCGATTCGCTCTGGATCTCAACTGCGGTTTTAAAATGGTGACCTTCGAGCTGCATTTTCATCTTGAGGAAGAGATGGGAGTCCACAGGTGCTAAATCTGACGAATATGGCGGGTGTGGGAGTGACACCATGTTGTTTTTGCGGGGAAACTCACGAGTGTTATCACTCGGTGACAGGATGTATTGTCATCGTGAAGAATCCAATTCTGGGCCCTCTTCAGATCCGGTCGCTTTCGCCGAATGTCCTCCCTCAGACGCTTCAAAACGTCGTAGTAGAACTCTCGATTGAACGTCGGGCTCTGGGGCAGGAATTCTCGATGCACAATACCGCAGATGTCGAAAAGAGCGAGGGGTAAGCTATTGATTGAGCTGCGGTTTTGTCGTGCCTTGTTCGGTTGTGGAGATGAATGGCCCTTCCATTCTGCTGAGACTGCTGCTTTGTCCCAGGGTCGAACCCGTTGACCCAACTCTCGTCACCGGTGATGATCGTCGACATGAAGGATGGGTCATCAGCGGCACGCTGACGGTCACCTTGATAGACTTTGACGCGATGTTCTTTCTGCTCAGTGGTCAGCAGGCGGGGGACAAACTTGCCAAAGACACGCCGCATGTTCAATTCACACGTTAGGATTGCCTGCACGGACCCTTATGACAGGCCAACAACATCAGCAATGTCATTGATTGTCCTCCGACGATCCTCATGCACAAGCTGATGAATCTTCTTCCCATTTCTGGGGGTGACGTTCTTGGCAGCTCTTCAGGATCGCTCATTGCCTTCCAGGGACGTTATTCCATCTTTGAAGCGTCCGTGCGAGTCGAAACATGGAAATGTATGCTTAAAACAAACTAAAATCTAGAACTCTAGATAAAAAATTCTAGATTGACGAAAGAGTAATTAGTTTCCAAATTAAAAATATCAATTGAAGCAAATTATGTTTTGTCCCGCTATTTATTAAGTCTTAATAAGTGTTCGAAATGTAGATCGGTTTTATCTAAAATTCTGTTGTTAAAATAAAGATCAAGACTCTGACTCTACTGAATCTTAACCTTGTAAATTTTTGTCGACCGGTGTTGGGCGCTTGTTGAGCGATAGGATCAGATGCATTAGATATTGCACAGACTATTTGGAAATTAGCAGTCCTCTCGGCTAGCTAAAATGAGCTGTACCTGTATTTCAAAGGGGCCAGTTTTGTCACACTCTGTGTCATGCTGAATCTCCTAGAGGATATGCGTGTCTGTGGAGTGCTCAGCCACTTACACATTAATCTCACGAGCAGGCTGTTCCGTTGATCGGAGCAATTGAAATTCTCGTCGTCGAAAGCGACAGAGTGACAGTTATTAAGGAATTAATTCCGTGATATTGACTAATAGGTAACTCAATGAGCTCCGCACCACCTAGCGTCCTAATTAATAATCTTCAGCGTCAAACAGTACAAAAATCATTAAGCGTTTCGATCTAATTGGAAAAAGGGGCAGCACAGAAATATCTATGAAGCCAGTCAACAATTAACTTTTATTGTAATTAACGTTTGTTTCAGTGAAGTAGGAATAACTGTTACTAATTTTACGTGAGTTAATTGTGGAGTCATCACAGCTGAACGTCATTTGTTGCTGCTAATAATAATTACGAGATCTCCTTGAAGTCTAATTAATTACCAGAGAAGTGCTTTGGAATTTAATTGTCTGAATGCTCTTGAATACTGTTTTGTTTCTTTCGAGAAATTACGTATGTGCAATCTTTCTTTTTCAGTTGGTGGTAACTTCTAGGGATCCACTATTTTTTTATCACCAATTTTCTTTGGTCAGTTGTTGAGGCATTATTGTAGAAGGTAAAATTTTTTAGAAATAATATCCTTTTAATTTACAATACATCTAATTCGAGTTGCATATCAACACTAGAGAAATGAATTAGTTTAAAGTCATATCTGGAAAAAGTGTGCTGCAAAAACTGTCAAACGCAAAGACAATTTACGAAATAGATGTATTGTAAAGAAAATATGTATTTGATAATGTTTTGACTTGGAGGAAGGGGGTCGTCTTCACGAACTTCGGCGGCCCTCCAAGGTCGTATGGGTCGAAATGGTTACCATTACTCTTAAGTGTTTATGGCTGCTGAAAAAATATTGAGTGCGAGAAATTTCAGAGGATCGAAGTTATGATGTGGGAGGACTGGGTGGGTAGGGATTAGATTGAGGGACGAGGGAAGAGAGATGAGTGACTCCTCAGTGTGTAAGTGGAGGTAGCATGAGATCAGCCAATACTGAGAAAGCAATTACTCCAGGAGGAGAAGAGAAGAAATTGTTAGAAGATAATACGACTGTGGGCTTGAAGCTGAAGTGTGTCGGCGAAATATTTCATGCCAATCAGTCGGATGGCCTTTTCTCGACGAGATCTCGGGTGTCTGTGTGTATAGTATCAGCACCATTCTATGTGTAAAAGTATTGATACTTTGTCGGGTTGACTGACTAATTATTGGGTGTAGAGTATTTTTGGCCTCTGAAGAGAAAGGCAAAGCATCGGGGTCTTGAAAACGTACGGGGACATCTTCAGTAATGGTGAGATCTAGCATTGTAGAAATCTTGAGGTTTGTCGTTGAGAATGACGCTTATGTTTAAGATGTTGGTTGAGATAATATTTTGATACGTGTAGTGAGTGTGCCTCGGTGCTTTTGAAGGAGACAAAATAGAAAACGTTTTCGAGGTGTCTTTTTATCAGATATGTACAAGTTTGGAATGAAGTGCTTTAGTTACTCATGGATGATCCTTGAGTGCAGAAGGTTGGAGTAGAATGACTGATAGTTACATTTTTTTATCTGCATTTGTAAAAATAGCAAGGAATAAATAGCTAATATACAACAGGAAATGTGTGGAAGAAGACAAACAAACGAGAATTGATGTGGTGTAGGTTTGGAGGGCGAGCAGGTTGAGACAGTGTGATGTGGCAGGAAACCACTAAGCCAAGACACGAGATACGGTTGGAGCCCAGAGACAAGCAATTTTGTTTAGAGATTCGCTCGATAGATACAATCGAATGATTTTGTTTTGATAATGTGCTGAATTACTGATGCGAATTTGGCTATTCAATGCCTTGAACAATTTAAGCATGAGGATAATTTCTGTTATCCTATCAATAAAACTAAAAAAAAAAGAAAGAAATTGCAAGATGTAGTTATTACGTTTAGTTGTGGTTATGCAAGGGAGACAGAATACGAAATTGAAATTACACAAGCTGTAAATAAAGAAACATAGATATATCTGAAGAAGAAGACAAGCGTAAAAGTGATATTTCATTCTAAGAAAACCTGTATAAAATTTGTTCGCATTCAATTTTTTTAGAAAGTTTAATTTTTAGTTAATTTTATGTCGTTATATGTTCAGTTTATTCTAAATTCGATTCTCTTCAACTTAATTGCCATTAGCTAAACAAAAACAAACACCATTATTATTAATATTATTGATGTTTTGAAATCATCATTGTTGCTGCAGTCGATAATGGTAATTACAACATTACTTTGAAGTCTAATTGACTACTGAAGAAGAATTTTGCATTTTAATTGTTCGATGATTTTTTAAAATATTGATTTGTTTCTTTAACGAACAGTCGCATGCAGTATCTTTCTTTTACAGATTATAGTAACCTCAATCGATTACTTATTGATTACAATTTGATTTATCATCGATTTGAAGACAAACAGCAGTTAATCGCAATAGAAATATTCTTTTGTTATTTGAAGATTTATATTTGTCACCTCATCAATTTTAATTTTTAATTTGAAGGAAGAAAAATGAAAGAAATGTCTCAAATCTTCGTATTTTATTCTAATATTTTTGACAGACAGTGTCATGAGGCTTATGAGACGCACGACTGAGACAATAGAGTGTCAGACACACGGTTCAAGTGTCGGGATTTTTATATACAGAACTGTTCAGAGCTTCTTTTAGCTGTAAAGAGACACCATGGATAAAGTTGTTAACTTCAAGAAGAAAAAACATCCGAAATATACCAAGTGTGTAAAGTCTTCAAATGATTCCAAGGAAACAGATGTGAACACGACTCGCATTTTCTAGGATTAAGTAATCCAAAAGTTTAATTCCTTCGATCAAAAAAAAGAAAAAAAAAAGAAGGAAAAATAGCAACCGATTTCTAAACGTAATAATTCTTGTTTAAGAATGTCACCAACGTATTTTTTAAATAAACAGAAAAAGATTAGACTGGTGGAAAGATGGATAGTTAGAGAGAGGGATAAATAAATGGATACACAAATCTATCTATCTATCTATCTATCTATCTATCTATCTATCTATCTATCTATCTATCTATCTATCTATCTATCTATCAGTATGTGTGTGTATGAATATATATATATATATATATCTTTAAATTCCATCTTTAAACTCCATACAGTCTACACCTCAAGTGTAAAATTCTTCCCTGAAGACGGAAGCTGGTGTTATCCGATGATGGAACCGAGTTACAAGTTCATGAAACTCCTATTCAACCCCTTTAATTCCTGATATCATTTCCATTCTGTGTAAGTTGGATAGTTTTTTTTATATGTATACATATATATTTTTTGTATTAAATGTATTTGATATTTTTTGTATACCGACTAACTTGCTTGTCCTTACATTTACTTCCATACATACATACATACATACATACATACATACATACATACATGCATGCATACATACATACATACCTATATATATATATATATATATATATATATATATATATATATATATATATATATATATATATATATATGAATAAATACTTTGCTTAAACTAACCAAGTCGTTTCTTGTGAGGTTCTAGTTACCAACACATAAATGGCTTATAAGTCTTTTAAAATTTCTAGCTGAAAATCTTTCCCTATCAGACCATTCTGGATATACGTATTTTCAACAATTCAGTAAAGCAAGATGATTTGGTTTTACTGAAACGAGCTCGATTCGTTCTTGTGCATTCCGCTAACTTTCTAGTGAGATTTATATTGACACCTGTATATTGTCAGTCAATGGGCTGTGGCTACGCTGAGATGCATCAAATGTATTATAATTTCCCCTTTTGGCTCGGTTTATATTTTAATGTTTTTGAATTGTCGAACCTATCTGATTTCTCATCTTTAATTTGAATATACATATATATATATATATATATATATATATATATATATATATATATATATATATATATATATATATATATATATATATATATATATAAATATATATATATATATGTATGTATGTATCAAGGAGACACAAGGCGGCCCTGACACATACCTTTACAGCAAGAAACTATTAGTAGCTCGTATTTTTATACTATGTACATTAAATGATACACACACACGCACACACACAAACACGCGCGCATATATATATACATTCATGTATGTTTCTAAATGCTTCTAAATTTTTATAGTATTCATACATATTTAGAAGATGTGATATTTAGCCTTTCAGCAGAATAGTAATAACTGCAAATATTTATTATTAGCAACTCAAGGGTAACAACGCTGATATCCAGGTTCCAAAACCTATTGGCCTCTCTTGGAATGGGAATATAATTGTTTTCTTGCTTGCCGTTTTCAACAGCTTCGTAAACAGGACATATTTCACTCCCAACGACGTAGTTTAGACGTGGATATCGATGATACATAATGAAACATTATTGTGCTGCAAATTTATATTATAAATATTAAGCATGGTTTCATGAAATGAAATATCTAATAGCCGTGCAGTTTGACGTCATATTTAATTTTGTCTATTAATACGCGCGTGCCTGCGTGCGCGCGCGTGTGTGTATGTGTGTGTTTGTGTATGTATATATGCTTAGTTCAATATTAATGCATATATAATGATATCTATATATATACACACGTTTATGTGTTTTATGTATATATATATGCATATCACCTCTCGCTTTATATATATAGGTGTTTATATATATATATATATATATATATATATATATATATACATATGTTTGAGTGTGTGTGTTCGTGTGTTTAATATCTATATATATATATATATGTGTGTGTGTGTGTGTGTTCGTCTGTATCTATATAATCTTATTGTTAAACGTTTTCATATCGATGAATTGGTTTATACAAAAATAGATCACTGATTGAGATCATTTTTCCCCTTGAGAAAACTCTTTCGCCCGTAGCGTTTTTAATATGAATTTACTCGTCTACCTATATTTCTTATTCGAAAAATCAGTAAGCGCAGAAGAAAATATAATAAATACACAAACTAAAAAAAAAAAGCTAACCTTTTTAACAGCGATTCACAGACACACGTCGACGCACCCAGGTAAAAGCATACGCTCACACACATAAGGTAAAGGTGTTAGTTATTATTCGAACCGACGGTACTTTTACTAGCATTGCCGTAATCAAAACCCGAAATATGAATAGTATAAGTAAATAGCGAGGTTAGAAAGGTTTTCTTACTTTTTAGCGTAAGCAACTAGCGATAATATTATGAAACCACAAGTGTGGTTTTCATACGCAAATGTCACATATTAACCGCAATCTTTTCAGTTGGAAGATTTTCAGCAATACAGAAAATTTCACTCATTCTGATCGTGTGGTTTATAGAAGGGAAACTAAAACTTAGTATAATGGTGTTTTATATTGAGCGCATATGTGTATATCTAACTGCATGCTTTCGTGCGATTGTGTACGAACTTGCTTCCATACATTTGTATATACATATAAGGGCGTATGAGTGTGTGCATGTGTATGTGTGTGTGCGCATGTGTATGTGTGTGTGTGCACATGTATGTATACATGTGTATGTATTTGGGTGTACGTATGTATGTGGATTCGGCAGTGCGTTTGTGTATGATGAATGTATACATGTATTCATTTATTTATGCGTGTATGTATATATACATGCATGTGTATATGTACGTATGTTTATATGAATGTGTATGTTCGCGCGTATGTGTGTGTAAGATTGTAAATTTATATGTAAGTGAGCATGTGCGTCTGTATATGTATATTTGTGTATGTATGTATGTATATGTACATACATATATATGTATGTATATATATATATGTATCTCTCTCTCTCTCTCTCTCTCTCTCTCTCTCTCTCTCTCTCTCTATATATATATATATATATATATATATATATATATATATATATATATATATATATATAAATATATATATATGTATACAGATATAAACGTAAAAAATCTACCTATATCTAAACATCTATTTATGTACATATTTACATATTCTCACACGCACGAACCTGAATGAGTGTATTTATACGCATACATACGTCACACTTGCGTGTGGATAACTACAAATTCCATATATTTGAATATATACATCTGAGAATACCAAGATACGCATACGGAAGCGGGTGTGTATGTGCGGATATAAGTAGATGCGTACGGAGGGTACACCTTTCATTTGTTTCATAAATATCCTGCAAGCATATCTGTGCGTGTTTGTTATTTTAGAGAAGAAAAACCATTTCGCTTGCTTTTACTTCAATTGATTGGCATCTGCTGCTCTAAGCATCACCTCCCTGTCACCAATACGAAACCACGCCCAGAACAGATTTATACATGTTGTCTATAGCAATTTTGTGCAGCCCAAATCATAATACTATCCAAGTTCGTCTTCATTCAGATTTCCCAGACTGAACATTGCAACATAAATTTATGTCAGCGTCAACCCACACGTGTCGATATGAATGCTGGGAAATGAATTGTAAACGAATTTTGCGTTTCTCCCTCCTCTTTTATTAAGTTCTCTTGCTTTCGGTTCGTTAATATTGGCTTCAAATTTTTCCACGAGGCCAGCAATTTCGACGAACGGTATAGGTCGATTACATCGGCTGCAGTGCTCAACTGGTACTTATTTTATCGATCCCAAAAGATTGAGGCAGATTCGACATCGGCAGAATACGAACTCAGAGCAAAAAGACGGACGAAATGCCACTAAGCATTTTGCCTGATGTGCTAACGATTCTGCCAACACGCCGCCTTTCTCCAATCATTAATATTAACGTGTATACACACACACACATACACACACACACACACACGCACACACACACACACACGCACACACACACACACACACACACACACACGTGGTGTGAATGTGTGCGCGCGCGCGGTAGCAAAAAAGTTGCATGGAGCAAGAACGGGTGAAGAGGGTTCATGGGTAAACGGGATCATGCCATTTTTGGTCAAACGCTATCTCACACTCATGACGAATGTGCATTGTCGTGATGAAACCACCCCTCTCCACTTTGCCACTGGTCGGAGCGTTTTCATTTTGCTGCGTCTCGCAAACCCTTCAGAACTGCCAAGTAAAATGTCTGCTTAACAATTTGACTAGGAGCAACAAATACTGTGTGGACAATCCCTTTCGCATCGATGAAGCAAATCAGCATCTGCTTCACATTAGACTTCAATCGACGTATTCTTTGGGGGCCTGTTGACATTGAATGCTTCCATTAACTAGACTGCTGCTTCGTTTCCGGTTTGTAGCCGTAGCACTTGCCTTCTTCACCAGTGATGACCTTCGTAAAATGGTTTGGATCAGCTTCCATCTGTCCTTTCAGTTCTCTATACACATTCAGTTTTGATTGGTTTTGATCTTTCATGAGCAAGCGAGGCACAGATTTTGCTTCAACTCTTTTTATTCGCAATTCCTCGCTCAAAATTCGTTGGGAAGAGCTCCTGGACACACCAGTTTTATCATCAAGTTCATTGATTGTTCAGAGGCGGTTCTCCAAGTGTAGTTCATGAATTTTTACGATGCTTACATTCGTTCAGGAGGTCGACAGTCACCCTGAACGACATTGGTCTTCAAGCGACAAGTCACCATTCCCAAAGCGTGGAAACAACTCATAAACTTGTGTTTCACTCATGGCAGCGTCGTTGTAAGTTGTTTGAAGCATGACAACTGTTTCGGCCACCTGGCAGAAACGTTAGCACGCTGGGCGGAATGCTTAGCGGTATTTCGTCTGCCGCTACGTTCTGAGTTCAAATTCCGCCGAGGTCGACTTTGCCTTTCATCCTTTCGGGGTCGATTAAATAAGTACCAGTTACGCACTGTGGTCGATGTAATCGACTTAATCCGGTTGTCTGTCCTTGTTTGTCCCCTCTGTGTGTAGCCCCTTGTGGGTAGTAAAGAAATAACTGTTTCGGCCACCATTTTCCCCAGCAGAAAACCGAATTTCACGGAAGCACGCTGTTCCTTTTCGTTTTAGCCATCGCAAAAATCGACGAACAGGGGAGAAGCACTGCAAAACAAGAACGCACCATGTGGCAGTTCGAACTTACCGGACGCCGCCGGTCGGCAGGCTAATGCCTGAGGGTCGCAGCAAGTGGCTTCTAGCGGGGGGGGGGGGGCAGCCTGAGCTATAGTGGGCTTGTCCCACAGAGAACGTTCCCGTTTACTTTTGGGTACCCTCTCGTATATTACTTGCTTCAGTCATTGGATTTCTTAAGAATCTGGTACTTTTCCAATCGAATCGAGCGAGATACTTCATCTTCTCTCGGGCACTCAGTGTTAAAGAACACTTAGCTCCCCAACGAAGTAAGTGGGGGTGGGGTTTCAACGAAACGTATACACTATTTATGTGTAACCGATAATATTTAAATTACTAGAGATGCTTTTAATTCGTACGGCAGCACATCTATGCACCATCAAGATGAAAACAAAATGTCCTTCTAACATTTTAATGCCGAAAAAGAATTTTTAAAAAATTGTGCCTAAAATTTAATATGCATGGTTTAAATAGTTTATTTATAAGAAAAAATTATGTTCCCTCTAAGTAACCAATGTCTCTCTGGCTCGCACCTCAATGACACGGCTCCTTGTGTGCTCATATACTTTTCAAGATGCGCTGCCACACATATTTTTTAAAAAATAGAGTTTGACACACGGCCAGCAACTAAATGACCCAAGACTACATTGACCCAAGACTGGGCTGGTGCTTTACTTTATCGACTCCGAAAGGATGAAAGGCAAAGTCGACCGTGGTGGAATTTGAACGCAGAACGTAGCAGCGGACGAAATGCCTAGCGGCATTTCTTCCGACTCGTTCACGATTCTACTAACATGCCACGTTTCCTATTACGCAAGTTAAGAACTGCTGACTTAAAGGAGTAACAATGTTACTTTTTGTGTTAATAGTTGAGATGTAAAGCAGTGATGTATTACATTACTGCTTTCATAAAGCGAAATGTCTAATTACAGGCTTGGAGGTGGCTTCGGTGTTTTGCCAGCGTCATGAAACTCGTATTTTATTGAAATGATTTTATCAACTGAATGTTCTGCTGTTAGCACTAAAATAGAGAGTTGTTAATTATGTCCTTATTATCTGACCATAAAGCTGTTCAAATTTAATCAAAGTATTAGCTATATTAGCATGGTTTCCGGTAGGAAATAAAGCAATTTCCGCATTGATTGTCTTCGATATTTGATCTGAATGGCGTTTTTATACGTTCAGGATATCTGAGATTTTAAGCTTGCATCATTAATTAATGAACAGTAGCTTGGGTATTGTCGTTGACGGCAGAAGTTTGGTTGATTGCTCATAATTAAAAATGTATACAATAATATATATCGTAAAGGAAGTAGTGAAATAGAGCTTCAATTCCTGGCCGCTAGACATCCTTTCCAATGCAGTTTGTTCCTGGAGTGGAGTCTCAAATTAATATTTCTGGTGATACAGATTAAAACATTGTATACCCGTTGCTAAAATTATTTCAATAAACGTATATCGTACTTTCACCACATACATACATATATACATACATACATACATACATACATACATACATACATACATACATACATACATGCCATAATTATTTCAAAGGGAGTATTCCAAGGAGATAGTCTCTGCAATTCTGTTCATTTTGGCGTTAACTCCACTACATTCTTGCTACAAAAATCAAATGGCTACATGCTTGGTTCTGTAACCAATAATTTCTTTGTGGATAATTTCTTGATGCTAAATATATTAACAATGCTGGAATTAATAACAACATTTTTAGCTGACATAGAAATGGAATTTGGGCAAAATAAATGTTCATATTTCGTTGTTGAACGAGGAAAATCAGTCTTCCAGGCCTAAAACCTGTGCATGGATGGTCTCACTATCTGTTCTGTCCCACGCAAAAATTCTACAAGTACCTTGGCATTGATGAAAATATATCATACGGAAGTACTGTGAATAAAGATGGAGTGATCCAAGAATATACGAGACTTAGAAAAATATGGCTGTCGGAACTTTTCTCTTACAAAAAGGCAATATCTCACGATGCACAAATCATTTATCATGCACGTTTCAGGTTTGCGTAATATAGTATAGGAAATGTATCCACTACGTAAATCATCCTCAGTTAAAGCATTTCAAAAATATGTATTTTGGTGTCAATGCTGTTAATGACAATATTTAAGTTGTTGCTCGTTAATTAATTATGCACTCTTCAAATTTCAGACATCCCGAATATATTAAAGCGTGATTCAGATCAAATCCAGATATTACTTTATCTCTTACCAGAAACGGTGCTAATATAGTTAATGCTCTGGTTAAATTCGAACAGCTTTGTGAAATTCTAGCAACTTTGTGACCAGATAAGAAGGACAGATGCCACATCGTCACAACGGCCTTCCGCTGATTTCTAAAGAATGTAAAATAAAATTGATCTCAGAGGAAACTGATTCTAACTACAATGGTCTGGAGAAAATACCGTAAAGTATTTATCTTACTCTCTAACAATTCCGGACAGTTCGACAAGTGGTCATTCTATCAATTTCGGCGCTGAATATTAATAAGATGTCTACTACACTAAATTTCAGCTCCAGTTTCTCTCTGTCTCTGTCTGTCTGTCTCTCTGTCCCTCATTCTCCCTGTCACTCATTCTCTCTCTCAAGCTCTGTCTGTCTGTCTGTCTGTTTGTCTGTCTGTATCTAGCATTGGTAGTGTATTCATCGACATAGAATTAGTGATTGGCAAAGTTAATTTTAGCGGAATTTAAATTTGAGCCAGCACCTGCAATATAGGTCACTCTATCCCAGTGCTTCTTAACCTTTTTCATCATCTTACTCCCTGTAACTCTCCAGGGTATTATCGGGACCCTATAACAAATTTTGTAACGGCTTCGGCACGCAAAGCACCATGGGAATCTCAGTGCAGTCATGAAACTGCTAGCAGCTGCAATACATGACACTGCAATACAACAATACAGCTGCAATACAATACAAGAAATAAATTACTTCCTCCCAAATCCTCTGTGACATCTCGAGAAACCCCAAACGACACTCCAGGGTTCACGACCCCTAGGTTAACCGCTACTCTATCTGAGGCATTAACAGTTCGAAAAATGAAATGAAACGCTTTTACCTCCACTTCATATGTATATATATACATATATACACACATACAATAAACAGAAAAATTGAGCATTGGATGAAACCAACAGTTATGTTTTGGGGCCGGGTTGTCAGTCATACTCATTTCTAACTGAGATTGAGTACGACATCCTTCTGGTAGATGTGTATGGACGATTCGATCTAATAATTCATTATAGCTGGAAGGAGAGACATTCTCAAGATTTGAGCACAAATACAGAAAGAGGAAGTGAATTACAAGTCATCAGTTTCGCCATTCCACCACACTAATGAATTTATTAAATTAATAGAAAGAACAATAAAAGTTCGGCAGAGATTTACTTAAGAACCTACTAACTGAAAGATCAAGGGTTCGTTTCATGTCTAGGGCAAGGCGTTGTAAGAACATTGTTTAACAAGCGGTTTCATCAATTTGGTGTCTTGTAATAAATGATTTCTAATTTAGACGCAAGGTTAGGATTAAGGTTAGAGCTAGGGTTAGCAAATTTGAGCGGGCAGCAGGCAAACTCGATATCTTCATCTCGACCCCGAAAAATGAAAGGAAAAGATGAGCTCAGTGTGAGTCGAACTTAAAAACTCGGAAGAAATGCAGCAAAGCATTTTGCCTGACGCCCTCTCGAACCTGGCGTCCCGGTGCTTTGTTAATGGGAAATAATAACACACATATATCTAGATATTGATAGATTCTACTTGGATGATTGTCTTACGTAAGGTAACATGTAATTAATACGTCCAGTAGAGCGCATATTACCGAATGACTAGGGCAATTCATTTCAAATAGTGGAAAGTTCTATAAAGAGAAATTTGTCAAAGTGAACCAATATCTTTTGCCAAGACTTGGTAGAATTTATATACATCAATTAACCACATAAGTAATATATATATACATACAAAATTAATTAGAAATGTGTAAGATGTTTTATTCATTTTATGCTTCAGACATCATAATTAATTTGTCGGTAATCTTTCTTTTGATGAAAGAGGCAGAATAATTTCTCATACGCTGTATTATATTATTAAATCACACACACACACACACACACACACACACACACACACAACACACACATATACTCGCATACATATATAGGTGTATGTATGCGTATATATATGTATATGTATATGCACATACCTATATACATATATATGTGTGTCAGTCTGTGTATAGGTAGGGTGAGGTTGAATGTTTAAAACGTTCACCTTGCTAACACAAGGTACTGGGTTCAATTCCACTGCGTGGTATCAGAAGCAAATGCCATTTTTAAAGCCTCGGATCGACCCAAACATTACGAGGAGCCGGAAACTGTTGATATATGCGCACACAAACACACACACACACGCACGCACGCATGCACACACGCACACACACAAACACATATAACTGTATATATATATATACATAAATACACACACATGCACACAAACATATATATATATGCATACACATATATACACAAATATATACACAAAGATTTTATAATTTTTTAAAAACAGTTCTTTTAAAGAAAATCCCCTTTATACTTAAAAACTGTATTAAGTAATTTTCATAAAATCTTTCATATATATATATATATATATATATATATATATATACACACATCGTGTATGTACTTTAAACACCCATTTGCTGTGTCCCTACATGATATCATTGTTCAAAAACGTCGACTGTTCGAGACAATAAAAACAACTCACTCCGAAGCGATCAAGAATGGTAGATATCGATATTTCGCCATTATTGTGACTCCTCAAGATCATGTACTCGGATAAAGCTCGAAACGAAATGAGTTGATGGTCTGAAAATAGAGTGAAATCTATTTGCTGACGTGTTGCAGCGTAGCGCATATGAAAGAAAATTAAATTAGGAATTAAAGCGAATATAATTATGCGCTTTGTTTAAACACTATTTTCGAATACTTCGGGGTGACTTCTCTCACCTGCTCTGGGACATTCGATGTTCTATCACACTTGGCATCGTATAATGGAACTGCTTTCTTCGAAAAGCAATCCCGCAGGAATTGGGCGTTTAAAGAGATAGAATTTTTATAATTGTATTATATATAAATAAAATACTGAAGTATAGAAAAAAAAATTCTGTCTGTCTGTCTGTCTGTCTGTCTATCTACCTATCTATCTACCTATCTATCTATCTACCAGTCAGTCTGTCTGTCTGTCTGTCTGTCTGTCTATCTATCTATCCATCTGTCTATCTATGCGTGTGTATGCGCAGAGAGAGAGAGAGAGAGAGAGAGAGAGAGAGAGAGAGAGAGAGAGAGAGAGAGAGATAGAGATAGAGAGAGAGATATGAAATAATTTGAAGAAGCTTTCAGATGTTATAACTGAAGCCCAATGCAACATTTTTGGGGTGAGTGGGCGAATATTTTTGATTAGATCGATACAGTGTTTAAATGTTTAATTGCTTCTTTATTTCATGAAATTTAGGAGAAAGAATGGGGTAAGAAATTTCTACAAAGTTTGAATTTAGCACATAAAAATGTAAAATGAACTTGCGTTTCTGCTCCATATGCATTTAACTCTTGCTGAGGGACTGCTGTGGTTACACCACACTCGATTCCTGACTCTTTCCTTCCCATATTGAATTTATACATTTTGATCTTTTTTTCCTTTTGCTGAACATTTCAATCTCTGCATGTATTTAGCTTGCTTCAAAGATAATTGGTGAACCATTTTACATTTGCAGGACGGACATGCTACTTCTGTTAATGCTCAGCAGAGCAAGGTAACCCGCATATATTGATATGCATCTAATAATTTCTAATTATTCTAGTTACGTGTTGATGTAATTGGATGCATGCTAAAACATTTTGTTAGCATGATATTTCTATGAAGTAGGCAAGGAAAGGAAATAAACTTACTTTTCATATGAAAGGAACCTGGCATGCAACTAAACTAAGACACTTCACCGCTAAGCGATATCCAGCAAAATGATCTACATCTCACTAAAAATCAAAGAAATCCATATAGCAAATATCGTCTTAGAAATAAACCCCTTCAACCGGGATATGTCTTCCATGTCACTGAGATAAGCAATATTTGGATGTTATCAATTAATGACAAGAGAATTCTGGAACCGAATATCACAAGAACTTCCATTCATGAGGACATGCAAGCCATTGAAAGGTCTTCATGTCAATGTTAGCTGAACGAAATTAAGCCACTTGAATTCTAAATTTCCAATTGAAATTAGAGATATCTTATTGATCAAACCCCACCCCATCAATTTTTTACATTTCTCACGCCAGAAAATGCCTGAAATAAAAATCAACTCGAATGATAAAGAAGCTGTGTGTGTAAATAAATTTGCACATATTAACATATTACATCCATGAAGATATTCATATTTGCATGTAATGCTAATGTCTCGTTTTATTTTTAAAATCTATATATGAAAAAGAGGCTGGTTTCTAGGTATAAAACAAACCGATTTCGCATTATGAAGCTCCCGGAATCGAGCCGACATAAAGATTAAAATATCGCATGTGAATTCTAATAAAATATTAGTTCAGTGCTCAGCTTTCAGATAAACTTTGCAGAATATATATATTTAATGTTTCTTGAAAATCTCAAATCTTTTAGTTTACGGTGTAAATAAATAGTGATATAAGTGTACTGATTGATGTGATTCGGGGAACAGAAGAAAAAAGGAGAAAGAAGAAATGTACTCAACACCAGAGCTGAAGACACTTCCGAAAGAAGGAGCCCTGCCACGTCGAAAACGGTAGAGGATTAGGGGCCGAAACCAGACGTGGTTCCTCCTGATGATGTCTTTAGCCACTGGATCCTATAAAGGAGCTGTTGAGGTACCAAATCACGAAACGTGGTTGGAATTCCTCTGATGTAGTTATCCATAAATAATTTTTTTTTACCGATTCAATGACGTCATTTGCTGGGAGCTTAGCTGGAAAAAAGTGAATCATCTTTCTTTTCTGTACAAAACTATTATTCAGGTTTGTTGCTTTGCATTTAGTGAATATTTTAATGGGGATATTTTATTAATATTCCTTATCTTGGAATACATGGATATTCACAACAGGCCAATGCTTTCTTTGAAGATAATTAATTGCATATTGTTTTAGAAGCAGCTTTCTGCATAGGAAGGTAATGTCCTAATTACATCGGATAGATGCTAATCGTATACGAATTATCTTCTTCAAAGGCGTGAACATTTCGTGGTTATCTCCTGGTTTGGAATTTCAAAATTTCAAAAGAATGACTTTTGAAAAGCGACAGTGTATCGTCTGCAACTTCAAGACATGTTATACATTTTGCCACCATTCTCAAGTTTCCGAGAACTGTCCCGTATGCAATTTTACATCAGCTTTAATAAAAGCTTTGAGATCCAGCATAAGTCTTTCCAGTGTAAACATTTAGGCCATCATCATTGGTGTTCTAATGCTGTTGCAGATCCTAGTTTATTACGATTGAATTTTTATAAAATAAAATATAAAATGATATTAAATTTTGCCTGAATATAAAATCACAGACAGACTTTTTCTGCAATATTGCCTTTGAACAATTAAAATGTTAACGACAGTTGTTGGGCTTTGTAGAAAGTGAAGAATGGTTGGCGTTTCTTTTGTAAGCATTTTAATAGCAGTCATTGGATCAGCAAGGACCTCCTTTGTCAAATATAGAGCTTCAAAGAACAATGAGTTGGACATTAAGCCAAACATTTCTGCCACCAAATCATACTGTAACACTTTTTCCCTTAACAATAGACAGCACATCTTTATTAATTAGAAATTGTTGAGTTCATCCCCACACTTCCTTCTTTCCACCTATCTGTTCATTAGTCACAACCTGACTAGGTTTACAACGGTCTTAGAGGAATTGATTGAAACAACTTGTGCACAGTTTATGTATTATGTTTAACTAAACAATAGGTCCCTGACACTAATTGAAGTAGATGCTTCCATCATTGGTTACATAATTTGTCCGCGCCTTACAAAATCAGTTTGTTATGTTAATTTGTTCTTGAAATATACGCGTTTATGGTTTGTAGAATGTCAACGTCATATGTTCGTATTCACGTTGTCTTTTCATTATACAACTTTCCTTAATCTTTAATGAATGCTTCAGTGTAGCTATTATATTGTTTTACTGTTTATGTTGGCGCACTAATCTTCCTGATTATATTAAGCCGCAACGTATTATGGTTAGAAATCGTTCTTGTTCCTTTTATATATTCTCTGAGCCACCGTTATACAGATTGTGTGTTAGAAACAAATCTGGAGTTAAATCTGGTTCGTTGATACAGTATATGTGCGAATTTCCTATCAAAAGAAGCCAAAAGAATGGAAACAAATTCGTAGCAGAAGAAAAATGTATTTAAAACCCTATCACAGTGATCTCCTAAAAAACAAACTGCTGTAATCTATTTCATTATTTGGTGTCTCAGTAATAACAGTAAAAATAAAGAAGACGTCGTGAATACTATTCGCGATGAATACAGAGGAATGAAAACGTGTAGAAAATAGAGCCGTAATTAAATGTAGTGATTTTCATGAGATGACTCACAAACACATGAATAAAAGATCCATTCAATTTTGTTTGGTTCTGTTAAGTATCATGTTTAACAGAACTAGGTCTTTTGTTCGCCTATCCAAGCAAGAATTATCGTTAACCCTATTAAGTTTTCTCTCTATTACATTAATAAATTTAAGTGATTAAGCATTTTTTGGTTCACTATATTATTGCAGCCAAATCTCACTTAACTGTATGCTCTTCATGGAGAAGGCATCCCTAGAAAAATTTCTTGTGTCACTAAAATGTTGAACCAGTGAATATATGATTTTCATCCAAAATATTTATCCTTTTAGTAATTCTAAAGTCTTTCGAGTACAAGCAACTATACTTTACTGAGGAATAAACCTGAAATATGTCCGAAGTTTTCCCTGGAATTACCAAAGATCAAAATTACTCGCAATTGTATACCCTTTTTTCAGTTTTCAATCAAATTGAATTTTGGATTTATCTTCCTTATCTATTTTATTACAATTATCATTAAGGTTAATGAATTTGTTTTCATTAAGTTTGAAGCTCACATTACGTATGCAATTCCTCACGTAACTATTTTGCTGAAGAAGAGCTTGAACGCAAAGTGTCAAAGTTTGAAGTTTTCCTCATACCTACCAAAGACCCAAATCACTCGTCATGGCACATTCTCCTTCAGTTTTTAACCAAATCATTTTTCGGAGTTACCTCCCTTATCATTTTAGACTATAATTTTCATTAACACCAATGAACTTATTATTTTTTTTATTATACATGAAATCATAATTGATAGAACGCTAGTTTTGGCCCACATTACGTATGCTATGCCCAGTTAGGTATTTTGCTGAAGAAGATCTGAAGCTCAAAACATTAAAATCATTTCTATTTTTTATTCTCTAAGCTTGAACCTAATAAGTATAATATGTTTTACCTTACTTTTCATTGTGTTATCTCTTTGTCATTAATTTTGTGCCTAAATGCCAGCCCTCACGGGGTTACCCTTTGGATTATTTCTTTTCTTTATCATTCATTACTGGACCTTACGCACACCTCTGGATTTTCACCATTGGACTCTATTCAGAATTGTTATTGCAGTGGGTTCATACCTCGGATTGTACTGGTGACTTTGTTCTTATACATACATACATGTATACACATGCTCGCATACACATATACGTGCGCGCGCATGTGTATTATGCGCGTATGTAACTTACAGTGATTTATATTGGTGAAAGATGTAGTTATTGGCGAGGAAACCAACAAACAGGTGTTTTCAAATAGAAATCCCTTGTGTGATCTTCATCAGCTTGAGTTGCACAGACTGTGGTATCCACGTCATCGTCAATGCATTGAACTACTAATTATTCCGTCGAAAACCTGCAAACAGCGACACGATTTTTCATCATCATCATCATCATCATCACCATGATAGATCGCTGACCACGACATTCAAATATTTTTTCTCCTTGTTTTTCTCCTTGCTTTTCTCCTTATTCTTTCTGTTGAAGAGCGTAGCTCGAAACGTTATAGACTTTCTCTATACGTTATAGACTTTCTCTATTCCCGAGCGTTAAACTAATACATCCTTTTGTTGTTTACACCACCTGTCCTCGTCTGTTGTTGTTTTTTTCGTAAATTCTCCCATATATATAGATACACACATATACTCTTTTACTCTTTTACTTGTTTCAGTCATTTGACTGTGGCCATGCTGGAGCACCGCCTTTAGTCGAGCAAATCGACCCCAGGACTTATTCTTTGTAAGCCTAGTACTTATTCTATCGGTCTCTTTTGCCGAACCGCTAAGTTACGGGGACCTAAACACACCAGCATCGGTTGTCAAGCGATGGTGGGGGGACAAACACAGACGCACAAACATACATACGCACATACATATATATATATATATATATATACATATATACGACGGGCTTCTTTCAGTTTCCGTCTACCAAATCCACTCACAAGGCTTTGGTCGGCCCGAGGCTATAGTAGAAGTCACTTGCCCAAGGTGCCACGCAGTGGGAGTGAACCCGGAACCATGTAGTTGGTAAGCAAGCTACTTACCACACAGCCACTCCTGCATACATAAATATGTATATAAGAAGGTATGGATTTCTCTCTTCTCTGTATACATAAGTGTGTATACAGCAAAACAGAAGACTGGAGAAAAACTGGTATATTCTTAATTCCAAGTGGGACCTGTTTTACTAAAAAAAAATTAAGGATTATAATCCATTACGCAGACACATACAGCCACATACACACACAAACACAGACACAGACAGACATACACACATACACAGACACAGACACACGCACATATACACACACACACACATACATATATAAAATATATATATATGCATAACGTATGTGTATATATATATATATATATATATATATATATATATATATACATGCATATATATATATATATGTGTATGTGTGTGTGTGTGTGTGTGTGTGTGTGTATGTGCATATATTATATATTACGCAGGGGATGAGAGGAGTTGGTTTCCATACTTCCATAATTTTTGTTTGTTTGTTTGTTGTTGTTGTTGTTGTTGTTGTTGTTGTGTGTGTGTGTGTGTGTGTTTGCTAGAATGAATAGATGTTAGATTTTCAGATAATTCCATTATTTGCAATATTTAAGTTGTAATTAAAATCGCACAAATGCTATCTAGAAGAAAAAGCTTAAAAAAACATATAAATAAGGAATAAAAATGACAAAACTATAATATTCCCATTGATACTTAACCTTTAAATCTTCGCGCAGATGGCGTCTCTGATTAAGTAATAAATGTAATTTTCTGCTCCTATCCTGGGTACATTTCTGCTCTGCTATTATCACTAATACTATGAAATGTTATTTTAAGTACATTAGACTAGCAAACTCGCTTGCTATGCTGCGCTCGGGGGAAAAAAAAGTTATTGAATTGATTTGCCTCAGGCTGATCTGAAAACGGCAAATGAAGAGACACCGAGAAAAGTTTGTAACGCGTAGATCTATGCATGTGGTTTCTCAAATGTGATTCTACGAATATTAGCAGAGTGAAATGTCGCCTTTCCGTAAGTAAATTAATACGCCAGTGCTGTAGCCTGTATTGCTGTTACTATATTTCGTATATTCGACACGGTCCAATATATTGAAATAAATAAATAACAAATAAATAACATATGATAGATGTTGTAATAAAAGTAATGTAACCGACGCAGACAATAAAAGAAATGATACATTATGGATTTGCTTAATCAGCCGTTGAGCAGAGTGCCGTAGTGAGAGCATGCTGGGCCCATAACCCAGAGGTATGTAGATCGAATCTACTTTCCGCGAATGAATGCATACTGCTTTGGATATTTGCACGTCGCATATAAGCTGTCTACAAATATACCAACATGCTTACAATAGAAATTTATACAGGGTCAAGAGGTCGTCAAATGACAGGGGTCACCAACCCCACTCTCCCCACAGCGTTAGTGTCTTGAATAATATGTTGATACATTATAATGAATATTTTTCCCTAATGAGCATTAATATCCAGCCGATAAAGAAAAAAGTGTACACCATAAAAACTGAAAATCTAAATGTGGCCTCAAAAGACATTTTAAGATCCACAAAAATCAGAACTTATCTGCAGCCCTTGGTGGTTCAAATCAGATATGCAAGCTATGTGGGTGTCTTTTCAAAAACATCGTCTGGTTTAAAAAGCCATATCAGACACCATGATAGATCTAAGGTGTAAGTCAAGAAGTGGTCAGACTCTGCATAAGGAGTAAAAAAGCACCATATATATATGTATCACATTTATAAGTTCCTATGTAAAGGTTCAGAACAGAATAAGGGCAAGGTCGACAGATTAGTATAATAACTATTGAAGTAATATCCGTTTATGTCAAGGCGGCGAGCTGGCAGAAACGTTAGCATGCCGGGTGAAATGCTTAGCAGTATTTCGTCTGTCTTTACGTTCTGAGATCAAATTATGCCAAGGTCGACTTTGCCTTTCATCCTTTCGGAGTCGATAAATTAAGTACCAGTTGCGTATTGGAGTCGATCTAATCGATTGGCCCCCTTCCCCGCCAAAGAAAATTTGGGGCCGTGTGCTTAGAGTAGAAACGAATATCCATTTATGTTCTTATCTCTAGCGTAACGTATTTACCTATATCTCAGTTGACTGGCGAGTTTGTGTAGTAAAATGGAGGTCCAAATTTCGAATCCTATCGAAATGAATTGATGCTGACTGAATTTTTAGAAAACTGATAGGATTGTGAGAGCGTGAGAAAAATCCTTTCATTCTATGATTTAATGTTAAATCTCGTTTTCCGCCGAGACCGACTTTGCCTTTCACCCTCTCGGGGTCGATAAATTAAGTACTAGTTGCATACTGGAGTCGATCTAATCGACTGGCCCCCTCCCCAAATTTTCGAGCCTTGTGCTTCGAGTAGAAAAGAATATTAAGTTTCGCTGATGACAACTTCGCCTTGTCCATAAAATAAAATAATAGCCAAGTGCTGGTACTTATGAATGGCCTTCAGCCATTATTAAAGAATCAAGAATCAATATAAAGACTATTACTGATCAATATTATTGGGCAAAAGTTCATTTACAGATATTTTAACCTACGCCGGTGTTTTATTTCCTCAGATCAATTTTGCATTATGTTCTCGCAGTTTTGAGAAAATACTATAACAGTAATAAATTTGAATCATTTTTTTCAACTTGTAGAAAATAATGCTGCTTCAAACTCGTTCGCAGGAAAATTAAAAAAACAAAAATTTCCAACTGAAGTCATTTTTGAACCATTGAAATAATACCAATACACGAGAAATATAGTTTTCTTAAAGAACGAGTAGTAAGAATATTGCTCGTTGTCTACAGATTGTATTCAATTAAAAACAGAAAAGAAAAAAAAAAACGAATGGAAACGTTTTACTTCGATGTGTCGATCGAAAGATTGGTGGTTTTGTATTATCATTGTGGTTTCACGGTTTCCCGGCACAATTTTTCCATTAACGAAATTAACTTAGTTATTTCAGCGTTATCTATGTTATGAAAATAATATAATAATCGACGAATGTCTGCATTGATAGCTAACATTGTGATTAAAAAAAAAAGAGAAAAGAAATTCTTTACAAGAAATATAACATCATAAAATTTCTTACGCTTGAGAAGCAAAAGTCGTGTTAGAGAAGAAAGAATGTCCGCTTTCAATAATAAGTTAATACCTATTATTTAGATGTACACACACATACACACACACACACACACACACACACACACACACACACACATATATATATAGATATATATATATATATATGTATATATATATATGTATATATATATAAAGAACATTACAGCTAACCAAAGCTATAGGCTACCGAAAAAGCAATACAATGGCCTACGGCTTGTAGACATTATTGTATTCCCTCTCTCCTGAAGTTGTTGTGAAACCCATAGAAAATACTATTATAATTTAAGCATCTGGTGTTATTTTCATTCACAAATTGCCCTTGGTGAATAAAAAGGCCTATGTTGTGTCACATCGCTCTCGCCACACGCAAAACTTTGCCTAACATCGTAGATACATAAATAAGGCAGTTTCTGGTCTGATTAAAGACTCGAGTGGACAGTAACAGTCTTAAAACACCTCTGCCTCGGACAGGGGGTAGACTGCAGAGAATTATTTGGCATAAGGACCTGAAAATATCCTGGAATAGAGATTTTTGTTGATAAGGCTTTATCTCGTCAAAAGAGTTCATGCCGAGAGTCATAATCTTTATACCGTTTTCATAACCAAAGTATATAATTATTTAATCAAGATCGTGGTTTCAATTCCTAGATCGGTGGTGCGTTGTGTTCTTGAGCAAAACACTACTGAATGGCACGAGGAGAATTCTAGTGAAGTTGAACATCTTACCTGGCCACTACAGTCCCCAGATCTCAATATTATTGAACAGTTATGGTGCATTTTAGAAAAACAAGTAAGGAGTCAATATCCTCCACCATCATCACTACAAGAACTGGAGACTGTTTTAGCTGAAGAATGGACAAAAATCCCTTTGGAAACAATTCAAACTTTGTATGAGTCCATACATCATAGAATTCAAGCTGTAATTACTGCCAAATGTGGTCCTATCCCATATTAAAATAAATTTGTTTGAAATTTCGAGGTGTTTCTATTATTTTGTCCAACCCCTGCATATAAACACATGTATTTATATATGCATATGAATGTGTGTATGGTATATTTAGATGCTTAGCCTACGCACACACGTACGCACGCTCACACACGTACACACGCTCACACGCATGTACAGATTAGTAACAACAACTAACATTCTAAATCTTTTCAGTGTATTTATGCCAATATCTGTAAACAGACACTTATGTAATTTATTTAAAAAAAACTTTAGGAATTATTTGATCCAAAAATTATTATTTTATATATTGTCATGAATTGAGACAAAATTCTTTGATCGGTGTTGAAAATCAAAGAAGGATTAATTGAAGTGTAATTTAGATGTTTGTTTCGGAAAAGAAGCGACAAGTGACACTTGGACCAGAATTGATTCCATCAAGAAGTTTCTTGGAAGTTCACTGAAAAAGTTGTTTGTAACGAAGTATGTTTTGTAATTTTGGTTTTTCTGTTTCGGTTAATCATACTTTACACATATCAATAGATGTGTGTAAATGGATGCATTACTGGTCTTTGGCATCCCTCTAAATACACATCTTTGGGAATTAAGAGACGGATATGTATTAATATATCTCGGTATATTCTTCAGCGTTATTGGGAATAACAATTTGTAATCTTGTCCTATACTGTCCTATTCATATGAAAGGAAAAATGCAGTCATTACATGCAAACAATACTGCGTTAGATATTGATTATTGTCTGTTTTCAACCGAATTTTCAAACCGTTCCCATCATTATCAACATGCGCCACACCATTTATGTATTTATATATGCCTCTTGATCTGTGTGCCTTTCTATTCCCCTTCATTACATTATATCAAAGAGACACTCTGAGAGAATGATAAAAAGAATAGGAGAGATTGAAGTTGGAAAAAACAAAGCGTTATACATCACCCAAATATACTACCACCTTCACAATCATAGCCTCATAACCCTTCTGTTTCTCTCCGTATCTGTAACTTCCGCTCGTTGTGTGAGTCTCATTCTCTAACTTTATTCCACTATACCAGAAATTGAAAGAAAGAGAGAGAGGGGGAGATAGAAGGAGAGAGCCAGAGAAAAAAAAGTGACCGAGAGAGGCAAGAAAGAAAGGAATTTCTCGGAAATTGAAAGAGGAAGAACACAGAGTTTTATGTCCCGCATATGTACCATTGTCTTCCTCACTATCGCTCGCTTTTATTTTCTGCAATTTGTCTCTTTATGGAAACCTATCATTGTGTATCTCTATTTCAGAGTGAGAAAGACAAAGAAATGAGAAGAGAAAGAAAAGGAGAGAGCGAGCGAGCTAGAGTGGGAGAGAGAGAGAGAGAGAGAGAGAGAGAGAGAGAGAGAGAGAGAGAGAGAGAGAGAGAGAGAGAGAGAGGAAATTATATATTGAAATAATTATTCAAATTTCAAATTTCATCCTACATCTTTCTCGATAGATATTAACGTATGACGGAGATTTCTTAAAATGAATGTTATAAAACCTAAAACCTTTCCTGTGAGTTGGCGAATAATTATAAACAGGATTTTCTGATTGATCACCCTGTAGTTTCTGAATGCAAGGAGAACACACATAGAATTACTTCCCATTTATGCATTTAGAAAGCAAAGAATACCAAGAATTCCAATGAATGAATCGTACACCGGATCGGTCCTTTGTAGGACAAATGAAAATCCAAATTATACGCTTACTTTCAGCAAACTCAGTATATTAAGTATTAGTCGTAAATTTCACTGAGTTTGCATGGACTTTCATCTCGCGACGTTGGTGAGAAATTCGCTAATGCCGAACATTTTTAGATGCATCGACACCCGTGATTATTATGCAATGATGATGATAATGATGATGATGATGATAATAATAATAATAATAATAATAATAATAATAATAATAATAATAATAATAATAATAATAACAACAATAATAATAGGTTCTTGCATTGACATAAATCCAAGTGAATATTCACATCCAGTGGAGTTTCTTTTATCGAGTCCAGTGGATTTGAAAGACAGGCGAATAAAAGCACATAACCAGGTTAAAAAGATCTCACTCATTGCAGAAATTATTGCTTAACTTTATAATTAGTAACATTAAGTGGATGGACCCATAAGAAAAGACATCACTCTGTTTCAGGTAAAACGCAAGAACAAACTGTGATTATTTTCTAGCGCCAGAATTACTTTAGAATTAACAGACCAATCACGCGGCAAAATGTTTGCTGCTTGCTATGCATTCGATTATATAAAATGGGAAGTAATAAATCAGTAGAGGTCGGGGTGGGACGCAACGGGGAGTTTTACTGCATTTTTGATTTTGAGAATAATCATATTTTTATACCAGTCTTCACTACCTTACAAAAGCTAAGAAAATGACCTTCACCTAAGAAAATGACCTCTGAATACATTAAAAGCATCCCTTCTCTTTGAGTATATAAAAAACAAATTTAGTAAGGGGAAAATGAGTAAGCTAAGATAATGTAAATTTGCTGCTTCAGTTCTCTAGAAAATAGATTCATACGCATCAATATCCATACCTAAATGAGAAATGCAACAAAAATTTAGAATATCTAGGTCAAATGAAAGAGGATCATGGAAAAATTGCACATGATTTGAAATTAACGAAACTCGACTAAATCGAAAAACTCAACATAAAATACTCTCTGTAGCTTCTTCAGGATCTGCTGGAGTGGCTCTCTTCTCGATATATTTAAGAACCATGCAGTTAAAGAGAAATAATTACTGAAATTAATCATGACTCATTATCATGATGGAAGATGACACCCTTTCTGTTGACTAAGCGGGGCTGCTTCCTGTTCAAAGCAGCTTTCAAACGATGAAGTTGATCAGAGTAGAGATTAACAGTAATTCTTTGATTGTTGTCTAACAGTTCGTAATGGACAATTCCTTCAGTATCCCAACATACACTCAACATAATCTTCCTTGAATGAAGTCCTTCACTTGGTTGTTGAAAAGGCTTTCACCTCGACTTCTCCACGATCGGCGGCGTTTAACGTTATGGTAAGAGATCCACTTCACATCACCTGTAAGAAGCCTTCCTGAAAATGGTTCCTTCAGGTGTCGTGAAAGCAAAGACTGGCAACAATCAACACGCTGTTGCAGATTCTCTGAAGACAGTTCGTACGGGAACCATTTGTATGTATGTATGTATGTATGTATGTATGTATGTATGTATATATGTATGTACGTGCAGATTTGTATGTTTTATGTATGTATTCTCATGCATATAGTTGCATATCTAGACATGCTCATATATATTCAAATGATAAACTTCTGGAAAGTTTTACAGATTTTTACGGTTCCAGT
This sequence comes from Octopus bimaculoides, assembly GCF_046866305.1. Classification (NCBI taxonomy): domain Eukaryota; kingdom Metazoa; phylum Mollusca; class Cephalopoda; order Octopoda; family Octopodidae; genus Octopus; species Octopus bimaculoides. The sequence goes on along the minus strand of NC_142938.1, from coordinate 79,419,883 downwards.
AATTGGTTGGATCTGTGGTCTTTGAATTAGCTTTCTCCTTTCTGGTTTTGAGAATCCTAATTTCTCAAGATTGGTACTTAGTGTGTTCCATATTCCAGGGCCCCAATAATTACAGGTGCATGTATGCATGCATGCATGTTCGTACGTACGTACGTACGTACGCATGTATGTATGTATATATGTATGTATGTATGTATGTATGTATGTATGAATGTATGTATGTATGTATGCATGTATGTATGTATGTATTCATGTGTGCATATGTATGTGTGCTTGTATACCCATCCTTATATTCTTCCTATGATAATTCTATTCCATTATTTTACTCAGTTCCCTCCCTTTATTGCTTCAGCTGCATATGGTAATCTCAAATTGCATCCCAATGTCTCCACTAAAGCTTTATGTTATTTGCAATAAAAGTCCATTTTGCAAACAACTTGGAAATCTTTCGGAAATCGAATATTATATTTTATATCATTTATCCTTCATTATAGATGCATTCGTTGAAATAATTTTATTGCTGAATATCATGTATAACTGAAAAAGCAAAGGTTTCAATATTGAGGTTGCTAATATATATATTTTGCATTCGCTTCTCATTCCTTTATTCTCATTTTCATCAGTTTTCTTATATTTTCTTCTACGTTTATTACCTTTACTCAATAAATTAGAATAACAAAAGATAAGATTTCACCGTGTATTCCAATAAAAAAAACACACAACGAATTTAAATGGAAATTATTGCCAACCATAATCTTTAAAGCCTGTAGCATTAATATTGTATTAGGTGTTGACGGATGTACTCAAAATAAAAACACTACCATCACATGTGTCACGTAGTTTTAGCTTAACAGATAATAATTTGATATTTTTTAAAGCTATCATCATCATTGTCATCATCATCATCGCTGTCGTCGTCATTATCGTCATCCTCCTCCTCCTCCTCCTCATCATCATCGTCGTCATCGTCGTCGTCGTCGTCGTCTTCATCGTCATCATCATCGTCGTCGTCGTTAATGTGGTTCTCATCATCACATAGAAATCATGTTCCAAATAAAAAGAAAAGTGTTAACTTCTGACCAAAGTATACGCATATTTCATCAAGTTTTTGAAACTAATACATTAAAATATGACATTTTTGGCCAAATTATACAGATAAAGACAAGCTATAATGAAATGTCAAAGTGTAATATATTTTATTCTCGAGTGAAGAATTACAACACAAATGGAAAAAGGCAAAGACATAAGCTCTAGCGTGGCTATGTGGTAACAAGTTTAGTTCCCAACCATTTACTTCCGTGTTCAGTCCTTGGGCAAGTGTTTCCCACTATAGCTTCGGACCAATCGAAATCTTGTGAATATATTTGAGAGAAGAGGGAAAAATGTGTTAAAAAATTATAGTGTTTTGGATCAAGTACAAATCACTGCACAAAAACAAGAAAATAAAATTTAAAAAAAAGAGAAGGAAGTATCAAAAAATCCAACGTTGGAATTGTCCGACGACTCAGGTCTTCAGAGTCTTGAACCGGAATATTCCTGTTTACTTTTCTGAATTCATTAAAACTTTAACTTTAAATAGATACACGTGTTGTGTGGTTCAGTATTTCACTTCGTAGTCACATGTTTTAGAGTTCAAGTCCCATTGAAAGGTTGCCTGGGCAGATCAGTCCGTGTGCATGGATTTGGTTGACGGAAACCGCGTAAAGACTCCGTCGTATGTATACATACGTATATACTCTTTTACTTGTTTCAGTCATTAGACAGCGGCCATGCTTGGGCACCGCCTCGATGGGATTAGTCGAATAAATCGACCCCAGCGCTTATTTTTCTTTTAAACGTGATACCCATTCACATTTCCTTTTTTTGCCAAACCGCTATGTAAACAAACCAACACTGGTTGTCAAGCGGTGGTGGTGGTGGTGGTGGTGGAGAGGACAAGCACAAATACACACACACACACACACACACACACACACACACACACACACACACACACACATATGACGAGCTTCTTTCAGTTTCCCCCAACCAAATTCACTCGCTTTAGTCGGCTATAGTAGAAGATAATTGCCCAAACTATCACGCAGTGGGAATAACACTGGTACCATGTGTTTACAAAGCAAATACCATACCACACTCCCACGCTTGCACCTATATATATAGGAGTGTCGCAAGAGTGTCGCAAGAGTGACGCAGGAGTGGCACAAGAGTGGCGCAGGAGTGGCGCAGGAGTGGCGCAGGAGTGGCGCAGGAGTGGCGCAGGAGTGGCGCAGGGGTGGCTGTGTGGTAAGTAGCTAGTTACCAGCCACATAGTTCCGGGTTCAGTCCCACTGCGTGGCACCTTGGGCAAGTGTCTTCTATTAAAGCCTCGGGTCAACCAAAGACTTGTGAGTGGATTTGGTAAACGGAAGCTGAAAGACGCCCATCGTATATACATATATATATGTATATATATATATATATATATATATATATATATATATATATATATATATATATATATGTATGTGTGTATGTGTGTGTGTGTATATATATATATATATATATATGTATGTATGTTAACGTGTATATGTGTGTGTGTCTGTGCCTGTCCCAGTACCATTGCTTGACAACCGATGTTGGTGTGTCGACGTCCCCGTAACATAGCAGCTCGGCAAAAGAGACCGATAGAATAAGTACTAGGCATACAAAGAATAAGTCCTGTGGTTGATTTGTTCGACTAAAGACGGTGCTCCAGCATGGCCACAGTGAAATGACTGAAAGAAGTAAACGAATAACAAATAAAAGAAAATATATATATGTGTGTGAGTATGTGTGTGTGCGTGTGTGTGTATCTTAGTCTGTACCTCTTTCTGTTTGTGTTACGCTCTTGACAACCTGTGAATAGCTGTTCATAGTGCCATAACCTAGCGATTACTTGATGCAGAGTAAAAGCCAGGATCGAACTGACGAACTAAGCCCTTTAAAGTACTATCCCAGCCATGATTGAAAAACTAGAATGAACATAAAAATGATCAGAGGCCTCTACTTTCGTTGTACCACCTAATTAAATGTGTAACTAATCAGGAAATATAAGTAAACGCACGTTTATTATTCGTGATTTATTGCTACAAGATTGAAGCTTGACTTTGGATGTTTCGAATATTGGTTATTATAATATAGAAGTTTGTGTACAAATATATCAAAATAAAAGACTTTTCATTGAAATCATAAAACAAAAGCCAAAATCATAAATTCTTAAAAATGGCTGTCTTACTTTATATACGCGCTTTTTCCTCGTTATTTATTCCAGAAATATTTCATTTAGAATTGCTAAAAGAGGCAAAATAAGCACACCCAGATGTTTTATTGACAACAGAGTGAGTATGTGTGTGTGCGTGTGTGTGTATCTTAGTCTGTACCTCTTTCTGTTTGTGTTACTCTCTTGACAACCTGTGAATAGCTGTTCATAGTGCCATAACCTAGCGATTACTTGATGCAGAGTAAAAGCCAGGATCGAACTGACGAACTAAGCCCTTTAAAGTACTATCCCAGCCATGATTGAAAAACTAGAATGAACATAAAAATGATCAGAGGCCTCTACTTTCGTTGTACCACCTAATTAAATGTGTAACTAATCAGGAAATATAAGTAAACGCACGTTTATTATTCGTGATTTATTGCTACAAGATTGAAGCTTGACTTTGGATGTTTCGAATATTGGTTATTATAATATAGAAGTTTGTGTACAAATATATCAAAATAAAAGACTTTTCATTGAAATCATAAAACAAAAGCCAAAATCATAAATTCTTAAAAATGGCTGTCTTACTTTATATACGCGCTTTTTCCTCGTTATTTATTCCAGAAATATTTCATTTAGAATTGCTAAAAGAGGCAAAATAAGCACACCCAGATGTTTTATTGACAACAGAGTGTATAAAGAAAATTCTTTAAACCATTACCTATTCTAGTTCTTTCATATTCAGTTCTTTAGAACATTTGTTTAAAACTGTAAATCAATATAACAATAACTTTAAGTCACAATAAATGACCTAACGGATAAAATTATTTGCTCGTTCTTTCAAATTATATTGAAAAGAATGCAACATAGAAAGCTTCAAAGAGCGGAAGCATAGAAGTTTACAGAAATAATATTCAATCAAATATACACACGATCACGCACACATGCGCACAGAGACGCACGTACACGCACACACCAAGAAAAGAAATAAAAGTGGCTGTTGGTAAAATAGCCTTTGATCAAATTATTTTAATGGCGTATTTGCCCAGCAGTTTACAGTTTGATCTTGTGTCGTGTATTAAATATTCATGCAAATGAATATCGAGTAATTAATTAATATTCATGTATTTAAATAAAATCAGACACACTGATCGTAGTGCGACATTAGAATTATTAATAAATGTCCAATGCGTCCGCAGTCTGGGAGCTATTTACCGAATGTCATATTTTCTCTGACCAGATCCAAATACTGATTTACAAGCCATATTGGTCAGCATATATACATATATGTGTGTGTATGTGCGTGTGTGTGCATATGTATGTGTATATATATATACATATGTATATATATATATATATATATATATATATATATATATATATATATATATATATATATATATATATATATATATATATATGTATGTATGTATGTATGTATATATACAGACACGCACACACAGACGTATATATAAATCTGGTACATTTCTACTACGATTTCATTAACATATTTCCAATATAAGGCAATTAGAATACAATGATTAACTCATCTAAAGTACCAGCTGTCGAAACATTCAGACGAAATACTTTATAGAAAAGAGAATCACATATTTGCAAATAGAACCGTCGCATATTCTTTAGTATTTGGAAACCATTTGTGCCACAGTTAAAGCACATCACTGATTAGAGTGAACAGCTCTAATATAGGTTTGGTGCTATTAACATGATCTTAAGAACTATTATGATTACTTCTAAACGTTATGGCGCTATCACCCCCTTTTCCTAGACCTATTGGTGTATCCCGTTATGGTGAGGTTTTTATTTTTTTTTATTACTTATCAACCCTATTACCCCTCCCACCAATTAATATTTTAAGTTTAGTCATTTACTTAACGTCCTGAAGCATCATATATGCAAAATGGTGTGATTTAAATATATTAAGACTTTCTTCTTCTTCTCGAGGTTCTTCTTTTCTTTTTTTTTGTTTTCTTTTATGTATTTTTCTTCACTCGGATGACGCTCCATGTCCGATCGGATGTGTTACAAAACATGAAAAATATTATTCTCAGAATTTTCTTTGGCAACGCTATAGGACATTGGAAGCAGAAACGGCTGTTAGATGGGATAAAGTCTATTTGTATTATAAAGTAATAATCGATGTTAGTCAATTGTTGCTGATCAATATTTCTCCATTTTCTGTTTACTTTATATTTATATATATATATATATATATATATATATATATATATATATATATATATATATATATATATATATATATATATATGTGTGTGTGTATATATATGTATATATATCTGTATGTGGGTGTATGTATGTACGTGTGTCAGTATGTGTGTGTCAATGTGTGTATGTGCGCGTGTGTATATGTGTATATATGTGTGTGTATGTATGTATCTATACACACGCAAATCTGGCTGATGCTACCTTTTCTTTATTCCTTCAGGAATCGGTAAAAAAGCTCTAGTCAAGTACTTCGTTCAATTTAACCGAGTTTTAATATATGCCATTTTATGAGCTAGAATTGTCCCAAGAATGCGATGATCAGCACCCCTTCTTAAAAATTTGGTAACCTTTTAGACATAATGGTTATCTAACATAAAACAAAACATGTTATGGCCATAATTATAACATAACGAAAAAATCAAAACAATTTCATCACCAATTCAATAAATAGAGTGCAGCTAAATAAAGACGGATAGAGCGCTGCTAAGTAAAGACGGACAGAGTGCAGCTAAATAAAGACGGACAGAGCGCTGCTAAGTAAAGACGGACAGAGTGCAGCTAAATAAAGACGGACAGGGTGCCGCTAATTAAAGACGAACAGAGTGCAGCTAAATAAAGACGGACGGAGTGCCGCTAAGTAAAGACGGACAGAGTGCCACTAAGTAAAGACGGACAGGGTGCCGCTAAGTAAAGACGGACAGAGTGCCGCTAAGTAAAGACGGACAGGGTGCCGCTAAGTAAAGACGGACAGAGTGCCGCTAAGTAAAGACGGACAGGGTGCCGCTAAATAAAGACGGACAGAGTGCCGCTAAGTAAAGACGGACAGAGTGCCACTAAGTAAAGACGGACAGGGTGCCGCTAAGTAAAGACGGACAGGGTGCCGCTAAGTAAAGACGGACAGAGTGCCGCTAAATAAAGACGGACAGAGTGCCGCTAAGTAAAGACGGACAGGGTGCCGCTAAGTAAAGACGGACAGAGTGCCGCTAAATAAAGACGCACAGAGTGTCGCTAAGTAAAGACAGACAGAGTGCTGCTAAGCAAAGACGCACAGAGTGCCGCTAGGTATTCTACCTGGCATGTTGACGATTCTGCCAGTTTTCCGCTTTAGTTCCTCATGCAATATTGCTCAAGAATTGGTGACAGAGTCTCTTTTTCTATAAACCCAGAAACTTACTATCCATTTTAAAGCAAGATCTAGCAAACGCCAGCCGGCTAAAGAAGCAAAGTATTATAAAAAGAGCATCTGACATTTGAAATCTAAATTATTTTTTCAGTGAAAAGTTAGACTTTGAAAAAATCTTGCAATTAGTTTTATCCCGAGAAGTAACAATGATGTCCCCAGTAATTCTCGTGAATTTTTATATACACATATATGTTAGATTCCCTTGTTCGAAAATATAAGGACACATCGTGACGTGTAGCCAGCTGGGGACGATGTCTCGTGGGGCTAAATTACAGTAATATTCGTCCTAAACCAGGACTACCATGTTATGTTGGCAAACAAACTTTACACATATATATGCCTGTAAACTTTCATATAAAGTTTTGAGACACTTATAAATAATGTTTCTTTTTACGCATTACGATAGACACATATATCGAACATTTGTGTTCTCATCCTGTTGTGTCCACCGTGGATCAATTAAAACCAATCATGTTGTATGGAAGAATAATTCAACGCCGTAATAAAAGTTTCCTGAAGACCGACAAAGAGATATTCTTGAAATGAATACACACACGCATAAACACACGCGCACACACACACACACACACACACACACACACACACATATACACACAGACACACGTACACACGCACACATACACACGCATACAAACACACAGGCACACGCTTATTCGTGGAGGTTACACAAGAGTATGAAATGCAATTAAGTGAATTGAAGTACTCTATATTGGCAGACGGAATGAATATTCGTTCATTCTACCCAACAACATTGAGTACTTTTTTTATTCTTTTGTTTTCCTTTACTTGTTTCAGTCATTTGACTGTGGCCATGCTGGAGCACCGCCTTTCGTCGAGCAAATCGACCCCAGAGCTAATTCTTTGTAAGCCTAGTACTTATTCTATCGGTCTCTTTTACCGAACCGCTAGGTTACGGGGACGGAAACACACCAGCATCAGTTGTTAACCGATGGTGGGGGGACATACACAGAAACACAAACATATACACACACATACATACACATACATATGTATATATATATATATATATATATATATATATATATATATATATATATATATATATATATATATATATATATATATATATATATATGTATATATACATATATACGACGGGCTTCTTTCAGTTTCCGTCTACCAAATCCACTCACAAGACTTTGGTCGGCTCGAGGCCATAGTAGAAGACACTTACCCAAAGTGCCACGCAGTAGGACTGAACCCAGGACCATGTGGTTGATAGGCAAGCTACTTTATTTCATCATATTGGCTATGAAAGCCGTACACAGATGGAGTAGCTGCGGGCTGGACAAAGACATTAATAAGATGAGATGAATGTTAAACTGGATTATATTAATTGAGGGAAGGAAGAAGACGTCCGCCGATCTCTGCTGGTCTAAAACTGTTCTTTTGTGAACTTACAATTTGAGGCAATAAACCTCTTACTAATATTTCTTTTGGATTCAAGATCCTTACAACGAGGCATTAAGCCTCTTACGACAAATATATGAGGCAACAACCCTCTTACAACTGTCCATGATGTTTGTTTGTATATATATGCATATTTCTATACATACATACATACATACACACACACACACACACACACACACACACACACACACACACACACACACACACACACACATATATATATATATATATATGTGTGTGTATATGTGTGTGGAGGCACAATGGCCCAGTGGTTAGGGCAGCGGACTCGCGGTCGGAGGATCGTACTTTCGATTCCCAGACCGGGCGTTGTGTGTGTTTATGGAATGAAAACACCTAAAAGCACCAACTTTCTCTCACTCCTTCTTCTTAGTGGTGGTGGGGGGGGGGACACATACGCCATAGAAACCGGGAAACCGGGCCCATGAGCCTGGGCGGAAAAAAAATATGTATACATGTATACATCTTACTAGAAGCAGGTATAGTTGTCATATTGGATGTTTCTGTCAATCAAGTTGCTCGGAAAATGTGATCGATTTCGGTGCGACGAAAGCGAATTCGACTGAGGTGTGGCTTGAACACTAAAGCATGATGGACACAGTTTATCCTTCAATTGTTTATACAGATCTTCCAATAAGATATTAATACATCAAAGCAAAAATAAATAAAGCACTTGAAAATTCAAAGCAGAAATTTGCGGCACACGCTAATACACATGTCTGTATAAGATTTATTTTCTGTGAGAACTTGCCTACTTCAAACACATCATATAAACACACTTCCACAGAAAGTAATAGCAGAGGCACCTTATCTTGTCTAATCTATCTATGTTTAATAGTTTCTTTAATTATCAATCTTTTAATTAAGCCATCCAAATTCGTTGCAATATGATGTTGCCAATATGTAATTTTAGCAAATAACTTTTTCAAAAATGACCAGGTTTAATTGCTAATGTAGTTATCAGTTACCATCTCATCAAAAATTTCCTTCCTAACACATTTATATAGATAGGTGGCGCTACAAACGATTGTGCATTCTTGAAGCCAAACATCAACACGCATTACACACACACACAAACACACACGCACACACAGAGGCGCGCGTACGAGTACGTGTATACATACTCCCATGCAAATACACACAGAATATATATATATTATACACAAACGTAAACGTATATGTACATGTATACACACGCACACACATATATATACACATATATACATATGTCTATATATTCTCATTCCTGTATATGGATGTATATATACATGTACACACACACATAATACACACACACATATATGCACATATATACATGCATGCATATATATGTACACGTATGTACATATGTGTATAATATATATATATATATATATATATATATATATATATATATATATATATATATATATATTCATATATATACGCACTCAAATGTATACTTTACTCTTTCCCCTTTTTATACACATATATGCACACTGAATTATATACACACGTACATACACAACTGTACAATCACACTAATATACACCCCCAACACACATTCGCACACATATTTAATCAATAAGACACTCGCCAATAAACAATCCACTCCAGTAGTAAGAATTATTTATTAATGTATTAGTAAACATGCACAAGATAATTGAAAATTATCATGTTTAGAGCGATTAATTTGCTAAACTAGAGAACAACAAAACAACCGATTTCCATTTAAATAGAAATTAAATAAATACCACGAATACCCGACATCCACACACCACGTTGTTTCTACCAGTTATGTACACACGGGTTTTTAATCAAGGCCTTTTCGAAGCGATTTCTAAAACATGTGTCAGTTCGTCGAGGTGGTTTATTTACAACACAATGGTTAACGCTATACAATGAAAGAAAGCTGGAGATACCCAAAGCACTAATAATGGTTTTCAAAGCAAAAACGCCTGCTAGAGTCATCCAACTAGGATTTGTATATTCTCTTATCTTCTTTGACCTTTTTTTAGTCATTTGATTGCAGCCATGCTGGGGCAACGCTTCGAATTGATTTAGTCGAATAAATCTTATATACTCATTCTCTCGGTCGCTTTTATCGAATCGCTATGGTGCAGGAACATTGAAAGAAACTAACACTTGTCAGGTAGTGGTGGAGACACAAAGGTACACATACACACACACACATTATATATGACGGGCGTCCACACAGTTTTCGCCTACCAAATCTATCCACAAGGCATTGGTGGGCCCAGGGCTAAAGTACTAAAAAATTTTACAAGGTGCCGCACAGTAGGCCTGAACACAGGCGTGTGAGCATGTGTATATGTCTGTGTGTGCATGTTTATGTGTATGTGTGTGTGTGTGTGTTCTCGTGTGTGTTTGTGTCGCAGTCTTGAAAACCGCTTTTGGTTTCTTCACATATCTCTCAAAAGAGCTCTGAATGTATAAATACCATATTAAAAGAAACAGCAAAGACAAAAAAAACAACACACAAATAAAACACAACAGAACA
>NC_142938.1:79396760-79399260 GCF_046866305.1 Octopus bimaculoides | reverse complement strand
CTAAAGGGAAGATCAGCATGTTAGGGGGGGGGGGCTGAGGTGGAATTATATACTGGTTTCTGGAAGGGTGCGGGGAGGGGAGAAGAGGTTAAGTAATAGTATATGAATAACAGTATGCACACATTGGAAATATATGCACAGTGCACAATGTGCATTGACAATGTCTCCAATGCACATATAACCGCACACAAAATAGACACTCATTTAAAACACATAATGTATGTCTATCTATCAACCTGATAATCTATCTGTTTATCTCTTCCCCTCATTCTATCGATCTATCTATCTATCTATCTATCTATCTATCTATCTATCTATCTATCTGTCTATCTGTCTGTCTGTCTGTCTGTCTGTCTGTCTATCTATCTTTCCAGATCTGCAATTATATACAGAGCAAGTGAGAGAGAGAGAGAGAGAGAGAGAGAGAGAGAGAGAGACAAAGTGAGAAGGAGAGAGAGAAAGAAAGGGAGAGAGGGAGGAAGAAAGAAAAACATATGCAGCGCAACCACATACATGTTAAACAACGACGAAAATATTTTGTTGTGGTGAAGAAGATTGAAGACGTAAAGCTGATTCTGGGAAACCTGGGGCGTGTGTTCATTCTCTGCAGAGTAGAGATTCCTGGGTTAAAGGCAAAGCGTATTTCCTTGTGTCTTTGTATAGAATTATAATCAACTGTTGAAGAACATAGGTTGGGAGGTAATCGATGCAGTGGGAATGAATGGGCAGGATGCGGATTTAGGAATTGCCTTGATGGTATCATGTGTGTGTATATGTATGTGTGTTTGCGCTATGTATACAAACACACATATATGTGCATATGTGTGTGTCTATATATATATGTATGCGTGTGTTTGTGTGCAATGTATACACATATATGTGTGTTTGTATATATATATATATATATATATATATATATATATATATATATATATATATATGCGAGTAAAAATAAATACAAAAAAGGTGGGGTTTTTTTGTATGATTGTGTATAGAGGAATATATTATTTTGTTTAAAAGAGTTCCAACACTGTCTGTTTTTTATGTTTTATTTATATTCCTGCAGAACCAATGTGGGGTATAGAATATGGAATATACAATATATAATGTAATATACAATATATAATATAAAATAAGATAAAATAAAAATGGATGGCACCATGAAAGAAAGTATTGAATGTAGATGAAATACTGAGTGTTCAATATAAAGGATCAAATATATAAATATAAGTATATAAAGGCGACTCGAGTTTCCCTTCGTCATGGCCGGTATGACAGACTTTAGTCTGTCATACCGGCCATGACGAAGGGAAATAGCCCTGAAACTCGAGTCGCCTTTATATATTTATATTTATATATTTATATATTTGATCCTTTATATTGAACACTCAATATTTCATCTACATTCAATACTTTCTTTCATGGTGCCATCCATTTTTATTTTATCTTATTTTATATTATATATTGTATATTCCATATTCTATACCCCAAATTGGTTCTGCAGGAATATAAATAAAACATAAAAAACAGACAGTGTTGGAACTCTTTTAAACAAAATAATATATATATATATATATATATATATATATATATATATATATATATATATATATATATATATATATATATATATATATGTATGCATGGTATCATAGAACGTGTTGTCACTCACATAACGGGCCAACAATTTGCCTAAGTGGAATTTAGCGCAGAATTCAGATTAATTATTGTATATTTGTCATTCTGAATATTGGAAGGCACAGGCTAAGCACACACATACACAGACACACCTACACACACGCACACACACATATAAATACATTCATACATACAAATGCCCTCAAACAGGCCTATATATATATGCATGTGAGTATGATTACGATGTCAGGGAAAGATCTGCTCTGGATCGCGCAAGTCTAGATGTGTGATTTAGAAATTTGCTTTGTAATCAAGCGGTTTCAAATCCAGTCCTATTGCTCCGCAATTTGACAAGTGTTTGATGTTAATGCCACCGTCTCAGTAGCGTAGCAAGCTGGAGGCAAGGAGGAAGTCAACTTCGGACGGCGTTTTATGGGAAACACATATTTGAGTCCGCTTTATAAGCCTTACAGGGGTTGGGGAATGCGTCGAACTCAAAGGCAGCACCGGCTAACAGAACACTCTACTTACGTTCTGCTGCTATTTAATGTCGCATTCTCTTTACATGCACATAATTCTTTGCAATAGAATATTCTGCGTGAATATATCGATAGTTGAATTATATGTCACTGGCTGGATCCCCAAATGTCTTGTCCTGAAGTTGTCTGGTTAAGCGTTCAAACGAGCACAGAACACAAACGTACAATGAATGGCTTGACAAGGATAGAATCAGTGCCTTGTTCGAGAAAGATAGTAATAATAGCATCAGGATTAATTACTTCATTGAAGTTCATCTGATATTCGCATGTTATGGTAGGAACCATTATATTGCAGAGAGCGTTTAAGAACTAGAATTCTAAAG
>NC_142938.1:79386760-79391760 GCF_046866305.1 Octopus bimaculoides | reverse complement strand
ACACACGCTCACAAACACACGCACACACACACATACAGACACACACACTCACACTCACACACACATGCACACACACACATATGCACACCTTATCAAACAGTCAAACATGTACATTTGCGATTAATGTTTCACCTTCAATTATCTTCAATTCTGTCTTTTTAATATGAATATTTCACCATTAAATCGATGTTTCACCTACTTTTATAATTATATTCAATGACGGGCAAGCTACATCCTCATTAAAATTTAACAACAGCAACAAGAACTACAACATCGATGGCTGCAACAAGATCAACATTATTATTAACATATACAGCAATATAACTGCGATAAAAAAAAAAAACACACATATGGCAATACCCAAGATAGAAACCTGTTCATCTTTTTTCCTTTTTATGGGAACATTAAAATAAGAAAAATTGGTAAAACAAAGAAAAAAATTAAAATAAATAAATAAATATTGTCCCTAATCGATTTGAATATTATGGTTATTTGGAGTTTCTCCTATATATATATATATATATATATATACGTTGTTTGGCTTGAATCTATGAAGGACAGCGCTGTTAGGGTGGCACCAATTGAAACAGAAACATATGTTGGTTTGAAAGTTTGGCACAAAGTCAGCTGTTTTGGGGGAGGGGTTAAATCGATTACATCGATCCCAGTGTTCAATTGGTACTTATTTCATCGATCCCGAAAAGGATGAAAGACAAAGTCGATCTGGGCGGAATTTGAACTCAGAATATAAACGCGGACGAAATGCAGTTAAGCATTTTCTCCGGCGTGCTAACGAATCGGCCAACTTGCCGCCTTCAAGGTAGCATCGTTTATTAAGAAATGAACGATAAAGAAATGAGTATAGCCTTAACCTCATTCGGTGATATGTTCAATTATCTATTGTTGCAAATTTGAAGGTGGACCTTATTATTATTGGGTTGTCCGGAAAGTTCGTTCCCATTTATAGTAGCTTATCTTTCCACTTATTTGCCATGAAACCACCTCAATTCTGGGAAGAGGGTATTTTCAAGTTAAAGGAAAGATGTAGATGCATTGTGCAACAAAATGGTTCGTATTTCGTTGATTAAAAATGTAATGGCAAATATTTATTGACCTTTTTCTTACCTTTAAAAATTGGCACGAACTTTCCGGACAACTCAATAGTTTCATTTTAATCTGGTACAACTACGTGTTTTTGGTGTAACTCCTGCCGAACCGTTCATGCGTAGCTAACACACACCCAATTTATTCTTTCTAGTCTATGACGATCATACCTAACTAGAAACTACGTGATCGAAAAACTAATCGATATTATACAGGAAATAATGATGAATGGAATAACAGAAGGGGCCTTTTGGTTTTTTAAGAAAGATAGCACCTTACAAAGCCCCCTTCGTCTTTCACATTAAAAACAATGGCCGAAGACTTTCTCATCGTTAACACGTTGGACAAAATACATTACCCAATTGTATTTTTTTTTCTAATTTACTCACGATTTTTTTTTATGGGAAGTCGTCGTGAGTAAATAGGTGACTCTAAGAGGCAGCCCCATTTCCTGTTGGTTTGTTATAAATGACTAAGTTCTGAATGTTTGGATGTTGTTTCAAATGGCTTTAGTGACATTTCAAACAAATATTTATCCCATAAGACAAAAATCAATAGGACACAAGCTACTTTTTCTCTCTTTAGATCGTGATCAGTTCCACAAACAAAGAAATATACGAATTCGCTAATGGGAAAATTATTAGCAAATTTCTTTAATTTACAAAGTTGTACACTTGATGAATTCGTACGTATTGCAGGTGTTTCGTCTAGTCTCAAAAAAAAAAAAAGAAAAAGAAACTTAGCAGTTTTCTTTGTGTTCTTGTTTAGCTGTAGGTCTGTCTGATTCGAAAGGCCTATCAACAAGATTTCCAGCTGTGATCATGTCAATAGATTTTTATGTTTCGAGACTATACTATAATGTGTCTTACCATTTTAAAAGAGTAAGTTGCAATTTGAGGGGGATTTAGCTAATGTTTCTGGTAAGTTGTGCTATACAAAATTCCCTTGTTGGTATAGATAATTCAATGTATTCTGTTGCGCTATTAGGAAAAATATGAGATATCATCGACTGAAAAATGATACCTTATGCAAAACATATTAATGACCTTATATACTGCTAAAAATATAGGTAAAGAGCCTGTCAGGTGTTTGTAGTTACTTACCATATTAGGTAACTTTATACAGAAAATCTTGAACATATTTCTTATTTCTTTATTGCCCACAAGGGGCTAAACATAGAGGGGACAAACAAGGACAGACAAAGGGATTAAGTCAATTACATCGACCCCAGTGCGTAACTGGTACTTAATTTACCGACCCCGAAAGGATGAAAGGTAAAGTCAACCTCGGCGGAATTTGAACTCAGAATGTAACGGCAGACGAAATACCTATTTCTTTACTGCCCACAAGGGGCTACACACAGAGGGGACAAACAAGGACAGACAAACGGATTAAGTCGATTATATCGACCCCAGTGCGTAACTGGTACTTAATTTATCGACCCCGAAAGGATGAAAGGCAAAGTCGACCTCGGCGGAATTTGAACTCAGAACGCAGCGGCAGACGAAATACCGCTAAGCGTTTCGCCCGGCGTGCTAACGTTTCTGCCAACTCGCCGCTTTTTTTTAACATAATTCTGTACACACACACACACACACACACACATACACACACACACACACACACACACACACACACACACACACACACACGATGACACACATGCACACACGCAAACACACACATTGGGTGAAGGTTGTATCGGTCCCAGTTGTTGATTGGTGTTTTATTTCATAGAACCCCACTGGTATGTCAGGCAAGGATGAACTCGGTGGGATTTGAACACAAGACTCAATAAGTCTCAACTAAATACTACTAATACATTTTATCGGACGCTTTAACATTTCTGCCATTCCGGTGCCGTTACAATGATTATACGAAAGCAGACAGCAAAAGTCATTAAACACGTTGTCTTTGATAAGAAAAGGAAGAGATGGTCATATATGGCATCTCTTTGGTCATATGTCTGATTGGTAAGCATTAATCCTCGGCTAAACAACAACATTCTATTTTGCTTTATTGAAACCATTCGGTTAGATGTAATTAGTATCCCTGGAATTAACTCCCGATGTAACATTCGTGGGAGTCGACCGTAGATGCATCTCCCATGCAGAAATCTCCTCTGAGGTATTTGCTTCTAGTTCTATTTTTGCTATCTTGTGTTGGACTGTTCAGTAATAGTAGTTTCTGATTGAGAACAGTGATCGATCAACCGACAAAAAAAAAAAATCACCAAACAAACAAAAGGCAAAAGAAGAAAAAGAAAAAAAGAGGAAAACAAAAGAAACAAACACAAAAGAAAAATAATGTCCATTTCCTGAATGAAAATCATTCAGCGCATTGCATTTTCTTTTTTATTCTAAAGTCTTGTCCATGTGGTTTCGACTGATATATATAGCGAAAGCAATTGTATCCATGTTGCATGTGTAAATGCGTGCGTGTGTGCGTGCGTGCGTGCGTGTGTGTGTGTGTGTGTGTGTGTGTGTGTGTGTGTGTGTGTATGTGTGTGTGTGTGTGTGTCTGTGTCTGTGTGTTCTTGCTGTTGTTTTAGAGGTGACCAACTGTCAATGGTCAACGGGCAACGTTAACTGCATTAATCACTCAGTAGTGCTCTGCACGCCAACACTACGGAGGGATAGAATAATCGGAAGAGTAGATACATCTAAGCATCAAGGAACTGTTTCTATGTGACGCAGTTAATGAAAATTAGACTTAACATGCTGTGAAGTTGGAAAAAAAAAACCTTTGCCAACATACATAAATTTAAATTTGCTTGAGTACATAAACGTACATAAATTAGGAATCCACTCAAACGTGACGAATAGAGGATTTTTCTACCACCGTAATACTTATCAACTGACTGATGTGGAAGGTTTTGGTTAATATTTGTAATTTATGTATAGTAAAATATCAATTATTCAACGCTGTTGTTTCGTTTTAACAATGAAAGAAACGTGGTTTTTCAACCCAATTTACAGTCAAATCAATCAGAATTTGGCGACGTTCTTTTGGCTGGTTTTCTTTTGGGAGAACTAATTCTGCAGTGACTACAGCCAGATTTATTTTGGCAGTCCGTTGCTTGTGATACAAAAGTATAGCCAACAAATGTAATCTCTTTCGTGTCATTCTTGACAGAAGACATGTCTTTAATCGTTTTGCCAAAGAAATTGCTCATTCGGCTGTAGCTGATGATGCAGGAATTAGTAGTAAAAGTTGGCAAATTTTATAAATCTCTGACACTTTGTGCTGACTGTTGCATGCTTCTTTTTCTCCCTTGAACTATCAGAGAATTAATGTCAATACTATTGCTGTATTATTCCTGGATAAAATTGATTTCTGATGAGATGTTCCCTGCTGATCGCCTTTGGAAGTAATGTTACCAGCCTTCAATACACCTTGAAGCTTGCCTGATCAAAGAGATTATCGTGTAACTACGACCTCCAAATTCACAAGTATTTAATGGTCGACTGAAATGTACCTTTACTAATTCCCATTTCAATATTTCTTAGAGCTCGGTTCAAAGATGATATGCTATGTTCCTGCCTTCCGCACAATATCATCAGCGATGGTATCAGGTGAATATTCATTCTTCATCTTTTGCTTTGCAATTTCAAGTTCCCATGTCCATTTGTTAACGATATTTTATCTGTTTCCATTTGAGCTTGGTAGTCAATTGCACGACCAGAACATCAATTTCGAATTGTAGATTTGCATCTTCTTGCCAATGCTTGAATACGATTGAAAAACTATCAAGGAGTCGTCGAAAGTATTTAGCCGACACGCTCCATCTAATTGTACTTAGATATAAGATGCTATTAAGCGTCACATTTCCTTCAAACTCTGTTCCATATTTTTTCAAATCATTAAGTAGTTCCTTCGTCTTTGATTAGCATAAA
>NC_142938.1:79366760-79381760 GCF_046866305.1 Octopus bimaculoides | reverse complement strand
CATTGGTCCTTTCAATTAACGGTCTTAAGCATGCAATGTACAAAATAAACAAAATGAATGAATTCAATATATATTCATCCTATTATAAAAATCGAGGAAAATCGAAATGGTTCCACACTTCTCAAGACCTTAGAACCCTCAACCAGGGCATCACTATTGGATGCAGTATAAAATCATACTCAGAACACACACATACATACACTCATACACACATCCAGTAACCACATACGTACGTATATATGTACGTATATTCTTACAAACATACAGTGAGGAAATAGAGTGGCTTTTGTAATCTTCAGGTGCAAGAGTGAAAGAAAAGATGTTGGTGAAGTAAATGATAAATGATTGAACAAGATCTATTGAGTTTAATTATCATTCCCAGAATTCATTGAAATATTGACAATTAACAAAAGAATACAATTGAAATCGAAGTATCTCATTATAGCTGCAGTTGCACTCCACAGGGAATTCAGCAGAAGATTTGTGATATCTTGAGATACGCTTTTGTATTTACACTTAAAAATGTCTAAACTTAATGACTTCAGTGGTTTAAATGTCATTTTAGATTTCGTCAGTTGTGAATTGGGACTGAAGAAGATATTGACGAAATATAATAATTATCATATTTAATTCTTGATGCATATGGCTTTATTGTATTATATAATACGGCAAAGAGATATGGAAACACACACAAAAAAAATATATGTTACAAGAATTAAATTCATTGACGAGGAAACATTCTCGGAGGTGTTTCAGGGAGATAAAAATACAATACATTCGGCTCAGATAAGGTAATATTTATGATCATTATTTCAGCAATAATATTGGTAGAATGATTACATTTCTAATGTGTTATAGACTGCTCTTTGTTGATTGTGAATAAGCTAGATAATCATACAGTATATCCTGGCACAGAATCACCAACAAAAGATGTAATATATCATAAAATTCTTTTATTCTTTTATTGCGTTCAGTCATGCTGGAGCACCAATTTAAAGGGTCGTAGTTGAACATACCGTTCTGAGTTTTAGAACATGCTTGTGTAAAGAAAATTGCGACTCATCCTGTGGGTGGATTTGGAAACTGAAAGAAGCTTATCGTATCTATCTATCTATCTATCTATCTATCTATCTATCTATCTGCCTGTCTGTCTGTCTGTCAGTCTGTCTGTCTGTTTGTCTGTCTGTTTGCCTTCTGTCTATCTATCCATCCATCAATCCATCCACCTATCTGTCTATCTCTCTTTTCTCTCTCCCCTCCCCCTGCCTGTATATATATATATATATATATATATAAATATGGGTATGTTTAGATAGATAATTAGGTATATATATAAATATATAAATATGTATTTATGTGTGTCGTTGTTCACCACTACTGCTTGACAACCGGTGTTACTGTGTTTATGTCACCGTAAGTTAGCGGTCGCCGAAAGACATCGATAATTGATTACCAGGCTTTAAAAAATAAAACCCACTGAGCTAGAGTCATTCGACTAAACTTCTTGAAGGTGGTGCCCTATCCTAGCCGCAATCTAATGACTAAAAGAAGTAAATGGTAAATGAAAGATGTGTATTATACATACTGTACTCCTTTCTCTCTAAACACCGGCTTGACTTTCGGATTTTGGAACTTTCGGATTTTCGGACTTTCGGATTTTCGGACTTTCCGATTTTTGGACTTTAGGACTTTCGTGGAGTATAGGACACGTCTGTCGTCTCAGATGTTAGCTCTTCGCATTTGATGAGATGAACGTGTCTTACGCACTCACGAATCTTAAAGTCATATAATTCCGAGTCATATTGTTATAAGAAGATATGAGTAACTCGTTCCAAATGTGCAGAGGACTACTTTCTTTCATCTGTTCACTTACTCGGGGACACACACACACACACCATATATGTTATGCCATGCGAGCAAAGCGTGTGGATTGCGTGGAAGCACCAGATATATTATAGAATGGTCTCTGATTTTCTTCGCATGAAACTATTAGCGGCTCATAAAAATATATATTATATTTATTAAATAATATTTATCTTTCACCAAATGGAGTATTGCTTTGTTGATTTTACCATCACGGAACAGTACTATATATATATATACATATACATATATATATATACATATATACAGGGTGGCCTAAAAGTAGGCTTTCAGTTATTCAACTATTTCTTTCGCATTCATATATTAACAGTTTAGATCTTAATTATAAAAAAATACGAAACCATTATTCTATGCTAATTTAGTAAATTTTGTCAAGCTCTCTTTCAGTTTGCAAGATAGAAATTTAAATGTAATAGAATGTTTTAAAAGAAATTTAAAGTGCCTATATGCTAACTGTAAACCTACTTTTAGGCCACCCTGTATATATATATATATATATATATATATATATATATATATATATATATATATATATATATATATATGGGCGGTTGCAAATAGGAATTCCTAGCCACGCAGTCATGACTATTCACATTTGTAGTCAATGGTGAACATAAATTTAAAAAGAAGTTTGAAAGGCAATATTAAGCTCACTTCTGTATTTTCATGCCAAGACAATTATTATCTAACATCAGTTTTAATTATACGTTTATTATTTTTTTCCCCTGCAAATTCGAACGCTAAATGCGAGCGAATTTATTGAATTGAAAAACTGTCGTCTGAAATCCTGATTACGCCGACGTAACTATTGTAACTTAAAACCAAAAGCTGCATTCACTACAGGTACATATTTACAGTAAGATGATGCAATGTCATTTGAGATCTATGTCGCTCAAGGACGAAAAAACACCCCAATAAAGGGTAAATGGATACGAACCATTAACTCATTTGCCCGCGATGCTTGGAAGAACTCAGATCAAAATAATTTCCAACTGACCTTTCTCCATCTTGATGTCGTTTTCTAAACTTATTTCGTGCTATAGTATATCTACTACTACTACTACTACTACTACTACTACTACTACTACTACTACTACTACTACTACTACTACTACCAGTGTACAAGAGATGAATGTCTTTAGAGTCGCTCGACTTGAGACGAATAGATACGCAATCTTCTTTAAATAAATCCTTTTGTCTTAAAACCAGCAGGGGATACTGGACAGTAAGGTCCTTTGCATATAAAGTAGCGTTGATCATGGCTGGAACGCCGCTCTTCGATCTCTTCAATCAGAGAGAAAAAAAAGCATCAGCACCACCACCATCAACGACAGCAACAACAATAACAACAACTCCTATTACTTTATTTCTTTTGTTTGCATTTATTTTAGATTTTTGTCTTTGTCTTCCCGTTAGTTTTTTTCATTTTATTCCTTAGTATTTGTCTCTTACCAATATTATCTTCGCCAGCATCATCATCATAATCGTCATCATAATCGTCATCATAATCGTCAACATCATCATCATCATCATCATGGTCGTCGTCGTCGTCGTCGTCGTCGTCGTCATCGTTGTCATTGCCGTCGTCCACTTCTTCTTCTTCTTCTTCTTCTTCTTCTTCTTCTTCTTCTTCTTCTTCTTCTTCTTCTTCTTCTTCTTCTTCTTCTTCTTCTTCTTCTTCTTCTTCTTCTTCTTCTTCTTCTTCTTCTTCTTCTTCTGTCCCCCGTCTTCTTCGATCCAATTGTCCATCAACTCTAGACGAAACATCAGCATCATGGAAGTCTCAATATGCTACTACGGCACATTAATTTCATCAATCTTCAAAGCGTTTTCCGATATTGTAACTTCAGTTCACGTTCTTGTCTAATACCAGACCACACGCGCTAAGCACTGAAGCATGCCTCCTCTTAGCTACCTGATTATTTAACTTGCCACAATGGTAAACTCAAATATATTGATTAAGAGCTTGGAGTATTGATGTGAATTATAAAGTAGCAAAAAATGGGAATGTTTAAGAAACCATTGCGTTAACACACTTCAATAGGTTGAAAATTAAATATCAGTCTGTCAAATTTTTGTATGAATACTTTACAATCCGCCAAGAAATACAATTGTTTCGTTTGTATCATGTGAAAATAATTTGGTGAATTCTAGGAAGGAAACGGAAGCAAATTTGTGATCTTTGTATATAGTCATCAGCAAACTTCTACAGCAAAAGGAGTCTAGAGACCGGGAGACCGCGAAAGAAGGAATCTAATTACATTATAAACAACCAATGGTTTTCAGTTATAAGTTATATAGAGAGAAGGATGTTTGAAGTGTCCAATAATACTTGAAAGCAAAATGAGAAAATAAATGGTTTCAGGTTTGTTCTTGCATAAGAATAAAACAAAATAATCATAAATAATAAAGAAAAAAAGAAATCAAAGACGCCATTTAAGTGAATGTTTTGAAACATGGTTCGAAAACTCACACACGACATCTCAGTATATATTCTATCGATTTTTCTCGAGCTGTTCTTTTATTCTTTTATTTGTTTCAGCCATCTGACTGCTGCCATGCTGGAGCACCGCCTTTAGTCGACCAAATCGACCCCAGGACTTATTTTTTGTAAGCCTGGTACTTATTCTATCGCCCATATTTGCCGAAGTGGTATGTTACAGGGAGGTAAATACACCAACATCTATCTATCTATCTATCTATCTATCTATCTATCTATCTATCTATCTATCTATCTATCTATCTATCTATATGCATATATATGTGTGTGTGTTTCTCTCTGTGTGTGTGTATGTGTGTGTCTGTGTTTCTGTGTGTGTGTATGTGTGTGTTGTGGGGGGGGTCTAAGTCGTTAGAGTGTTGCAGTTGCGATCGAGCGATCATGATTTCAATTTCCTAGACCGGGTGGTGCGTTGTGTTCTGGAGCAAAACCACCTCACGTTACTCTGCAACCACTTCGACACCTGACGCGTGGCACACACCTGTGCACACCTGTGCACACCTGTGCACACCTGTTCAGTCAACGTGTCGATTCGATGCACAGAAGTGAGTAAAAGTGCGGTACGAACATTTCATCTCCATAAACAATTCATTTGTGCAGGGTCGTTCGGGCAAAAAGCTCAACACTCATACGTTGTCTCCGAGACAGGAGAGTCCATCACGTATGCATATATATATATATATATATATATATATATATATATATATATATATATATATATATATATATATGTATATATATGTATATATATTTATGTGTGTATATATATGTGTGTATATATATGGGTGTACAACACACACACACACACACACACACACACACACACACACACACACACACACACACACACACACACACACACACACACACACACATATATAATATAGGATAAAATCTTTATAAGAATTTATCAAGTAGTCAGCGTGAAAAAAACCTCATAATGAAAAAAATTCATCATTTTTTTCCATAAATATATATAATTTATATAAAGGGCATTAACTATGTAGTAATGCCTCACGCTTAGAGGGACTAAATAAGTCAAAAACTACCAAAAAATAAGCAACTTCGGTAAATATGTTGCTTATTTTTTGGTAGTTTTTGACTTATTTAGTCCCTCTAAGCGTGAGGCATTACTACATAGTTAATGCCCTTTATTTAAATATATATATATATATATATATATATATATATATATATATATACATATTTATATGCGGCAAATAAGAAAGTTATATATATATATATATATATATATATATATATATATATATAAGCACACGCACCGTATCTTAAAATGTGACAACTATGCGTCACCTTAGTAACCTCTAGCAGTCAATTTTATTACTGTCTCAAATAGTTATGAGATCTAATAACTTTCCTTTGAGATATGTTGTGGGTTTACAGCTCTTCAACACAAAAAAAATAATATCATTTATATCTCCCTAACTTTATAAACATCTCTGTCGTTCTTTTCAACATTAAAGTAATTACTATATATGCTTAATACTGTAAATTTCTTTCTGATCGGGCATATGCA
Source organism: Octopus bimaculoides (assembly GCF_046866305.1). NCBI lineage: Eukaryota > Metazoa > Mollusca > Cephalopoda > Octopoda > Octopodidae > Octopus > Octopus bimaculoides. The sequence goes on along the minus strand of NC_142938.1, from coordinate 79,375,839 downwards.
TATATTGATATTACCTACTTTTTCTCACTTTCGGTTCTTGTTGACACAACCCGAAACTATATAAATTCCTGATAACATTATTTATGTCATACCACATCTTTTCTTTCAGAAATATGTGTCGTCTGGTCGATACTGTAGCATAGATATAAGTGATATATTAATTGCATCTTATAACAATTCAAATTTTAAGAACGACATACCAACTTAGTTTTTGTTTCTAGTTCTATAAATTTGTAAAAGAACTTAAGCTAACCCTTCCCTGATCTCAACGTTTCTGAATATCTTCTGTTGCCAGCACCAGAATCGGGATTGCGTACAAGGGGTTAGCCGATACTATCGTCCCCAATACTGGGGTCGATATATGTGTAGTATTTCTTTTATTGATCCATCCACAAGAATGAAAGGTAAAATTGATTTCGGCAGGATTTGAAACTAAATAGTTAAGAGCGGGAAGAAATACTACACAGAATTGGATAGGTACTGTCCCTCAATAAACACTCACAACATCCGATCTGGGAATCGGAACCATGACCCTACGACCGCGAGTCCGCGGCCCTAACCACTGGACCATTGCACCTCCACACACACACACACATATATATACGACATGCATTTTTCAGTTGCTACCAACCAAATCCAATCATAAGACTTTAGTTGGCCCGTGGCAAAAGAAGAAGACTTGCCCAAGGTGATACGCAATGGAACTGAACCCAGGATGATAGAGTTGGAAAGCAACCTTCTTTCTACACAGCCACGCTTTAAATTGGAATTTATGGTATTATTTTTTAATTCTGTACCTAAAGTTTTTCTTTACAAAATGGGAAATATATATTAAGAATACAGATATGAATATTGTTATCAAATTTTGGCACAAGGCCAGCAATTTCGGGGAACGACAAGTCGTGAAGAAGAATCAACTTCCATAACAAAATACCAACCAAATGTAAATAGCTGTGGGTAATAAAGGGGGACAACTACTAAACCTTCTACAAATGCTACTACTACTCCCACATCTACAACCACTACTAATACTACGGCTTCTACTGCAGAAAAAGGCCTCTACCGCCACTGCTACCATAACTACTGCGGAAGCTACTATTTCTCTTTCTATTGGTTAGAATCATACAGCGAATGCCACGATTGCTCTGGCGACTAGCATTGCTGTTTCTCCTACTAATAGCCACTCATTAATGGCAAAGGACAACTGCTCCTACTCCTACTACTACTACTACTACTACTACTACTACTACTACTACTACTACCACCACCACCGACACCCCCCATCACGACGCCGTGGACGACCCAGCAGTCATCTGAAGGAAATCCAATACCAGCATCATGTGAATTTAGTAAGAAAAACATGTGACCTTCCAGAATTGATGACATGAAAAGTAAATGTAACCTATTTTATTACAGTTTATTTTCCCCTTCTCTAACAACATGATTAAATCTCTTTTAAAATGATGGAAACCAGTAGCATATTCTTGATAAAAAAGTAAATATTTCTTTCTTTTATGTTTCATAAAGTTCTCAAAGCATTTATGCTTCCAGCGTTAATGTCATGTCATCTGAGGAAATGAACACAAAAATATGATCCACCCGCTGTCCAAGGTAACTACGGACTGTACTGTAATCATCTCAAGAATACGGACTATGATCTTAAGAAACATGTGACTTGTGGAAACGCGCGTGGTGATGCACTAAATTATTTATAAATTCTATGCATATATTACGTTTCTTATTGTTACTATATATACTCCCACATCATATTCACTCTCTGTTTATTTCCTCATATTCCTATATGATGAAGAGCGTAGGCTCGAAACGTAAAAGACTTTCTCACTTTCCCGGGCGTCAAACTAATACACCTGCTTGTTGTTCATACACCTGTCTTCGTCTTTTGGTTTTCCGTAAATTTCAACTGAGGACTAACTGGAAAGTTCCGAAGATGGGACTAACTGGGAATTTCCAAGGATGAGCAACTTCCTGGAAAGATCTAGGATGTGACTTCCTGGAAAATTCCGAGGACTTCCTGGAAAGATCCTAGGGTGAATTACTTCCTGCAAAGTTTCCAGGATGGGATTTCATGAGAAGTTCCGATGAATTCATGAAAAGTTCCAAGGACTTCCTAGAAAGTTCTGAGGATTGGACTTCCTGAAAAGTACCGGGGATTTCCTGGAAAGATCCGATGATGGGCTACTTCGTCGAAAATTTTGAGGATTTCCTGGAAAGTTCAGAGGATGATGTACCTCCTGCAAAGTTCCGGGAATGTGGCTTCATGGAAAGTTCCAAGGACTACATGGAAAGACCCCCAAGGATTCCTGGAAAGTTCCGAGGATGGTAATTCCTGGACAGTTCTGAGGATGAGCTACTTTCTGGAAAGTTCGAAGGATGGTCTTCCTGAAAACTTCCGAAGATTGGAAGAGTGTGACACGGCTGGCCCTTTGATTTACAGGTACAGCAGAAACAGGAAGAAAGATTGAGAGTAAGTTGTGGTGAAAGAATACAGCAGAGTTCGCCACAACACCCCTGCCGGAGCGTCTTGGAGCTTTAGGTGTTTTCGCTCAATAAACACTCACAATGCCCGGTCTGGGAATCGAAACCGCGATCCTACGACCGCGAGTCCGCTGCCTTAACCACTAGGCCATTGCGCCTCCACATATTTATGTATAGTTTAAATGAACGATGAGTAAACAATTAGTTGTCGCGTCAGATACTTCATTACGTGCGTAATGAAGCAGCTGGTATATGAACATCATGTTTTTTTCTGGTTCCTTTTGAAATAAGTGCTCCTTTTGCTCCTAAATAATAGCGTTAATACATATCGATCTTTAATTCGCGGCATTATACCGTCGTGGGAGTTTAACGTAACAGGAAATCAAGTCCCAAGTTTCCATGGTAATATCTCGTGCTTTCATCACACGCACATGCTCGCAACCCCAACGTATATATATAAATGTATATATAAATAATTCGCAATTACTATGTGTGTGCGTGTGTACAAACATACATACAAACACACGTACATGTGTATATATATATATATATATATATATATATATATATATATATATATATATATATATATATATATATATATATATATATATATATATGCATATACGTATGTAATTATGCATGTATGTCTGTATTTATGTATGTATGTATGTATGTATCTATCTGTCTGTCTGTCTATCTGTCTATATATGTATGTATGTATCCATCTATCTTTCTAATATACTCGTGTAAGGAGTGTGTAGAGAGGAAACAAAAGGAAGATAGATTGGTAAATAGTGCAAGAGAGTAAGAGTGAGAGAGAGAGAGAGAGAGAGAGGGAGAGAGAGAAAGCGAGAGAAAGAAAGGGAGAGAAAGAAAGAGAGTGAAAGTGAGAGAGAGAGAGAGAGAGAGAGAGAGAGAGAGAGAGAGAGAGAGAGAGAGAGAGAGAGAAGAGAAAGAGTAAGAGAGAGAGAGAAAGAGAGATAAAATGAGTAGGAGTGAAAGAGAGAATGAGAGCTTTCTGTTTTCTGAAATGAGTTAATACACGAGAGCCCACCCAGTTCTCCGTCATTCAATTAACAAAAAGTAAATGCACACACACACACACACACACACACACACACACACACACACACACACACACACACTATCACACACGCACACACACACACGCACACACAAACACTAACACACAATCACACAAACATATGCACACACACAATCACGCATGCAACAACAAGCCATTTGTCCCCTCTCGTGACAGTTACTCCATCGCGTCTGTTCCCTTCACTTTTCATTATCTCTGTGGTTTATGCTTGATAAACTCATTTATTCCCTTTCCAGCATCATTTTTGAAAAACTCAGACACATATGCAAACACACAGACAATCACACAGACACACATACACATTAATACATACGTACACAATATTTAAAAATTAATCATAGAAATATTAACTAATTTGAACACTGGTTAATATCCCACTGATTAAGGCTAATATGGCTGTCATTATAATGACACTTCCAAGTTGAATGATCAATACATAGTGTCAGAAATGATTCACTGCCGTAGTCTCTGTCTATTTCATAACTTCGTTTTATTTGATGTATTATTATTAACCCCTTTCCTGATAATTCTAGAAAATGATAATTATTGCCGCAATTTTGAAGGTAAAAATGATCTTCAGAAGTAAAGAAACACACAGAAATATACGTGCAAGTCCTTTTACCACAATAAAAAGACCATCACGCACAGGCATCGCTTGAAAAAAGAAAGTAAGACCTGTCACAAAAATGGCTGATCGTAGCCTTCGAATGTGTGGGACTTTCCATCAGGCGATGGCAATACTCGAACATGATTTTGCAGTCATCATCAGAATATATATATATATATATATATATATATATATATATATATATGAATATTATAATTTAGGGTATCTAAGAGATATCACCACGCTGGAAATAGCAGTCAAAACTTGACTCTAAAACCACATTAAATGTTCATACACCACCAGGAGGGAAGACAAAGAGACAAAATAAACAAGCAAAAAAATTACTGGATAATTCCAGATCCCGTATTTCTGGCTCTGCATAAGAAATGTTGTGCCTTCATCAGTGGAATATACTCAGAAAGCACATAGATACAAATATATATATATATATATATATGCATTTTCGTGGAATTTGGTTCAATGGAAGGAGACTAATTTAAATTTTAGAACTCAATATATAATACAAGTGTAAAGTTTCATATTCGTTGGCGCAACGATCGTTTCAACCTATTTGGTGGTATACCTTGTGCTTGTCATTCCTTTCGTAAACGGTTGTTTCAAGCTGGGAATTCCGGCACAAATGTCTTTATTGGATTGTGTCGTCGTAACTGTTGCAGCAAAAGACAAGATGATGATATAACATAAAAACGTGCCAAGTCACTTGTCTGTGGTTTGTCGTCTCGAAATTAGGTTGCAGAATTCCATAATAACAACTCTAAAGTTGTTATTGTCTCTGTTGTGTTCATTATTTGTGCTTGGTGATTGATAATGTTATATTTCTCAGTCAATCAGAAAATTCCCCAATTTGAACTATGATTGTACGTGGTGGACTTGTGCTAGATACGCTAAGTAATGTCAGTAGATTCTTCCCTATCTTTCCTTTGCTAAATGTGTCTCAGGAGCGAAGTATGAGTGATGTAGAATTTTCTTCGAGAGAGTTTTTGAAAATCACAAACGCTAGCGTAGATGGTTCGTAAATGTGTTGTCTTTTAATCCGAAGTAAGACGTAGTACGGATTCTTTTCATTTATAGTGACCTGATACAAGACGCAGTTATTCATTCAGTGATTATCAAACGCACACAGCTCAGTGTTTCCAAAATTATGAACTGGCTTAATGAACTGTTCATTGATAACGTTATAAACTGCCTGGCGAAATTATTTCTTCTTAATTAGCAAAAACTCTCACAAAAACAAACTTGAAAAAATTTCCATAAGAATTATATAAAAGCTAATTATTTTGTTATAAGAAAAATCAGTTCGTTACATAACTACAAATCATTCGAAACAATACAAAATAAGGAATTCCAGAGGGTTAGTCAGTATGGTCAAGGTTGAGTTTCAGATGAATGAAATACATCAGGTGTTTTGCGAGGAGGAGACAGATGTGTTGGGTGGGTCTAGGAAGAGGAGAAGGCTCTATAGAGCTAGGTAAGAGAGAGCAACATATACACAGATGTTAGCGATGAAATAGGAAGAGAGATGATCAGAGTTTGTAGTGTGTTTGTGAGCGGGAATTTGCCAAATGATTTCTTACCTTACTTTGGATGCGTTAGGGATATTTGTGTTTAGCAATGACACCGTTCTTGATGTTGATATATTGCAGGTGTAGGTAGACATTATAAGTTTGTCGAGGGCTAGTAATCGTTGAACACAGAAGTATTTTCTTGTATTGAAGAAATTTATTTTTCTAGGATGTAGCGTTAGCTATATTATATAAGAGAGGTCATTAAGAAGGATAAACAAACGTTGTGAGGAAGATTCTAGTACTTATAGAGACTTTAGAAATTTTGTTTGAGGAATCTCAAAACATGAATAAAACAGAAGCATAAATTAACATTAATAATATTTTTAAGAACAAGAAAATCAAAAATATCATCATTAGTTGCTTCGAAGCCACTGAATAGACTGCACATTATAAAGTAATTTAGGTATGCACATGTATGTATTGTATATATAAACGTTGTTTAACATCATGACTGACACTGGAAGTTTACAAGTTCTGTGAGACGATAGCGATGCTCTTGTACAGAGACACGGCATTTTCATCTGCGTTACATACTTAACTATTTTGGAATTCTCTAAGGAAAAAAATCTCTCTTTGCAGTTTTTAATTTCCTGGAAGTTAGTATTGATAATGAAATATTGATCAATGATTGCAAAATATGAACCAATCTATAAGTCAATATTTGTAGACAAACGATCATACATTGGATTGCGTATGTATATATATATATATGCGCATACACACACACACACACACACACACACACACACACACACACACATATAATATATAAACATACATATACGCAATCGACGCGAGTTAACTATGGCAAAGTTGACATATACAGGATTCGAAATCATGACCATAGGGATTTTAGTCCAGTTAGTCCATTACTGTTGTGTTTCACACATCTTCACAGCAATTATTTTCGCGAAGATTTTATCTCATTTTCTATGTATTTTTATTATTGTGATATAATTATGAGAAAATATGACTGGTTTTTGATGTTTTTGTTGCAAGGAAATTAATGTTTTGAAAGATATGTACTGTTAAAGTAACATTTCTCTTGTTGACGCAGCTGGGAAAAAGCACACGGAAACGCTATAATTCGTTAAAAATATACATAAAAAAGTGCCAGAAGTACAATACAGGGGGAAATGTAATCTATCAAAGTCTTCTGCGTATCGAAATCTTTAAAGTAATTCTTTTTCATTGCGATATAATGTTTAAATAAAAGAAAATGTTTCTTTTGAAGTACGTTATCGTTTACTTGCCATATTAATCCATTTTCATTAGGAATTTGGTTCGGTGTTTTACCCTGTTCATCATTTTATCTTTGTTTTATAAAACAGAATATTTCAATGCATCATCTAATTCTATAACTTCATATGACAGCATTCCAATAAAGCTGCCTTTTGGTTTGTGAGAATATATCGATAAAATCTTAAACGAAACGAAGCAAACAGCTCCTGAAAAGCAACGGAAAACGTTTATAAATTTATATGTTGTCTCTGTTTTGTGCGCGTGTGTCTGGTGTGTGTGTGTGTGTGTGTGTGTGTGTGTGTGTGTGTGTGTGTGTGTGTGTGTGTATGAGTGTGTGTGTGAGAGAGTGTGTGTGTGTGTGTACGTCTGTTGTGTGTGTTTGTGTGTGTATATGTCTGTTGTGTGTGTTTGTGTGTGTGGAGGGGACAGAAACCACCAAACGATATTCAATAATTTATGGATTCAAAGCGGAAAATGAGTTTCTTTTTTATTTAAAAAAACGCTATATGGTTATTGGTTGTTCTCTGAAGTATTTCGTTCATTGTACCGATCTACGGTACGACTCAGTATGGTATGGTGGAAATAATATTCTTTCAGAGGAACTTGTCTTCAGAAGATAATCAAATTCTCGGCAATATTTAGTTTTTCATTAAATAATATATCTAAACATTGATTACAATAGTTAGACATGTTATTTAATTTGATATTTAATTGTTTAGTCTAGAGAAAGAAGCTCTCCTTAGAATCCATTCAAGACTTGCGAGAGTAGCACAGTTAATGTTCATATGAATATACATAAGTTGATGCAAACACGAGCCTACACTGAGCGACGGCGAGACAGCTCATACTGAACATCTGTCTTTAAGTCGACGACTGCAGAAATACGATATCATATTGAGCATCTATCAGTAAGTCGACAACTGAGGGGACACAAAATCCAATTGAACGTCTAAATTGCCCATTGACGGTCTCCAAGCACAAGAATTAATTTACAGTAGGTTGGCGTTCTGATTTCGAGAGAGACAAGATTTCGAAAATTTAGTAACTTTTAAGAAGACAATGCAGCCGTGTAGCAGAGCGATTTAAAGAAATGTAAGCCATACTGTTTCATGGCAATCATTCTTGTATCTTGGCTAAGTTCAGCTCTTCAAAACGGACGGCGTTTTAGTTAAATTTATGCATTACATCTGAATGTAATTCTTTATAATACAAGTGAAATATTTTTGATATTTTATATGACAATAATGCATAGAAAATCTTGTGGAAAAGGATGAAACGGACAAAACAAAAAGGCATTGATATTCGGAGCATGAAAAGCCTGAATAAAATGTAAAGGATAAAGAGAAAAACAAAACAAGAGAAAGAAAGAGAAGAAAAAAAAACAAAAACAAAGGAGTCCAAAATTTCAAGTAATTCCATAGTGGCATGCATATTGTCGGGGTTCAGAGAGTAATTTATATATCAAAAATTATGTCAAGAAAACATGCTTCTAGTCATTGTTGAATAATCTTCAGTAGCAAATTTTTATTGAGAATATTTTTTTTTATTTCTTTGCTGTTCTTAATGTAATCTCATATTATGGAATTACGTGTACATGTTTCACATATGCACATGGGAATATATGTATGTATGTATATATATATATATATATATATATATATATATATATATATATATATATATATATATATATATATATATATATATATATATATAATTGTTAAACAGGACGTCAAAAAAAAAAAATATGTTTAACAATTATATATCTGCTGCACCGGAAAGCTGCAATGGCTCCATATCTACCGTCTCGGCTATAACCTTGGAGCCCAAGTAATCCGTTACAGAACTTACCTAGCGTATCTAATCGCTTAGATCACCTGTGAACTAAACCTCCATTCTTTGTATATATATATATATATATATATATATATATATATATATATATATATATATATATATATATATATGTATATATGTATAGGGATAAACAAGTTAGACAAATCAATATATAAAACATATTAAATATATGAAATACAAAAG
>NC_142938.1:79336760-79361760 GCF_046866305.1 Octopus bimaculoides | reverse complement strand
AATCTTAAATAGTTGAGATAAATTGAGACAAGACAATATCTTTACCAAATCATTCACGGTAAAAAAAAAATAATCAATGTAAAAAAACCTGTAAAACCTTAAGTTTGTTTCTAGCGGTAGATAATATAAAAATATCTTTAATGGAATAGTTCTGGAATAAAACGAAAAAAAAAGTATATATACTGTAAGATAATGTCATATTTTTGTATGAAGCTATTATGTGTTAGTAGCGGCGATTTAAAAACGTCATAAAGTTTTTAATATAAATTGTATATTTTATATTTAAAAAGCACATTTACTGCTGAAACAATTGAAATTTCCTTTAGGCTAAATAATGTTCTATCTTGAACACATTTATTTCTTTAATGTTATGAAAATACACGAATAGAGAATAAGAACACACTAATTAAAAAATTATGAATTTAAACACGCGTTTTAATAGAGGGATGAACTAATTAGAATAAATAATGGTGTGCTTCAAGAAAAGTATTAAGATATATCTTGTAGAGTTAAAATTATTGGAAACAAGAGAGAAAAGAAGTATAGATTGTAATCTTATTTCCTAGTCATAAATATAATGTTAGAAAACAAAACAATAGCAATTCTTCAAGTATAAGACAAAAGAAATGCCTATGAAATTGATTATAAGAAAAGTTTCGAAGAATATCATGACAAAACCAAAAAGGAAAAATAATTAATGTTTCAATATAGAGAGTTGCTAAGATTGGCAAAAATTTTGTTTTAGATTCTTTAAAGAAAAAATTCCATAACAGAATTTTGAAAAAGGATATTAAAAAATTCTATTTAAAGCAATGGATTAAAAAACAAGTATATTACATAAAGCAATATTATAGTTTTTAAGAAACCAGAAATCAATAATATAAAGGAAATGAAAAAGGAGGGAATTCACACATAGACAAGAAAGGCTCTGTTTGTACATAAACGCACAAACACATAAGGACATATGCACAAACATACACATACACATACAGTGTACAATCATATGTAGTCAGGCAATGAATATATCTAAACTTGATCAAAAACGTTTATTTCACTCCGAGATTTATAATTGGATTGCCTGTCTACACTAATGAATATAATATACATGTTATAATCACTGAATCACTATATATATTGGTTCCAAAATTTGGCACAAGGCAAGCAATTTCCGGGGAGGGTTAAGTCGATTGTATCGAACCCAGTGTATCCCGAAAGGAGGAAAGGCAAAGTCGACTTCAGCGGAATTTGACATCTGAGCGTAAAGACGGACGAAATAAGGCTAAGCATTTTCCCCGGCATGTCAACGATTGTGCCAGTTCGCTGCATTAGCATAATACACACACACACCCACACACACACACACAAACACACACACACACACACACACACACACACACACACAAGCACGCACACACGCACACACACACACACACACGCACACAATACACACTCACATCGTCAGTGTGTCATATGTCCAAAAAGAAGCATACTTTAAAGAGTAGAGCAGTAATGTATTCAAATGCAGTTAAGTATATGTCCGATCATAGAGTGACCAATGGTTTCGCATCCATTAGGCGTTTAACCCTATGGACGCCTCATCAGATTTCAATGGTGGAGGTAGAAATCCGTTAATCAGAGAACAAAGAGTAGACCATATGGGTCGGCATGGGCGAATTTTCCCCTTTAGACCAGTTCAGTTGACAGTCCATATGGGTTAAAATGACGAATGGGGAACTTCCACCCTTAAGATGTTTCTAGACCGTAAGGACTTTTTTCTGTTCTAATCGATGAATGGGGAATTCCATGCTTGCAGCAGGTAGCGTTCGAAATATGGGCAGGGGCTATAAATCTCATGTCGGGAATTTAATAGTATCTGAGAATCCTTGCTCGCTCCGCTATGCAGGGCCCGCTCCCGTTGATATAGGATCCCGGTAGCTCTATGATTTTCCACTTGATATCGTATGGGGTTCCTTCATCTTTAAGGCGATACACCTAAATTGCCAAGGACGTGACAAATCACTTTTTCAGAATCCTGAAAGATGACCTGTAGTTGTACAGGTGCCGCTCGAAGGCAGTTCCGGCTGACCCGATATACTACGTTTACATCTCGCGTACCTCTTCCGTTGGTTCCGAGCCTGCAATTGTTGTTATTGCCACTGCTGTTATTTGACCTGTTATCGGTGCTGTTATTACGAAGAGTGGGTCTGGTTATATCGGCGTGGCTGTTGTCGTTGTGGTAGTCACCCCACTGGTGCTGCTAGAGTTGGCGTGGTCGTCTTCTCCGGCTGTAACGCGTCGTTGGCGTCGGTGCTGGTGCTTCTGCCGCCGTCGCCGCTGCCGTTGTTTGATGAGCCGTTGCTGCCCTTACTTTGACTGCTAGGTCTGAGTATCACTACAGCCTCACATACGACCCCCTCGGTGATGAAAGCGTACGACAGTGCCGACGTATGTAACCTCATTGACTATACATCCTGGACACCTTAGGGAAGAAGTTCCCTTCAGATCTCTTCGGCCTCTACAGAGATGGCACTCTGGCCATCTCTAGAGGAACCGATGGGCACACACTTGATAGGCCTAGAAAGGACCTGATTAGCACCCTACGCTCGATGTGACTCAAAATAACTATTGAAACGAACCTTACCACCGTGGACTTCCTAGATGTCATGCTAAACTTGGGCTCAGGTACACACAGGCCCTACTGTAAACCAAACGAGAGGCTGCCTACACCAACATAGACTTCTACCACCCCCTACCGTGTTCAAGAACCCAATGAAGGGTGTCAGCAAGAGGTTCTCGAACTTATCCTCGAGTCAAGAAATTTTCGTTCCCACAAGCCCCAGTTACAATGAATTTAAAGACCGCATCTCATATATAGCAGGCCCTGGAACCCACAAATGGAAGAGCCGCCAGAACGTAGTTTTGTTTGTCCCACTCTCCTCACTAAACGTCAAGACTTGTGTGAGAAGAATATTGCTCAGGTTAGTAGGCAGACACATAGGTACGGAGGTTTGGTCAATAGGCAAAACTTTACTTGCGCACCCAACATGAAAAGAATATTAACACCCATATAACATGGAAAGAGGCAGGTTGTTGATTGAAGGAAAATAATGACTGCTCAGTGGGAGCCGTGCAATGCGAGGCTGCAGGGATCGTGTATGACACAGTAGTGATGCCCAGACCTGGCAATGAAAGTAATATCAGCAGCGGCTCATCCAACAACATCGACGGCAGCAGCGACGGCAGCAGAAGCACCAGCACCGACGCCAACGACCACAACACCACGCCAATACCAGCCAATACCAGCAGCACCACCAGTCCCACACCCAGTATTATCAACGATGGCAATCATAAGACCATCAGTGACAGCAACAGCAACACGAACACTACGGCCGGATATGCCTACCACAACAGCAACAGCCACACCAATATCACCAGAACCACGTTTCGTAATAACAGCAGCGACAACAGTTCCAGGCCCGGAACCAACGGAGGAGGTACGTGAGATGTGAACACAACCAGCACTCAAGTTCAGTGATATATCGGGTCAGCCAGAACTGCCTTCGAGCGGCACCTGTACAGCTACAGGTCCTCTTTAAGGATTCCGGAAAGATGAATCGTCGTGTCCCTCGCAAGCCAGGTGTGGCGCCTTAAAGATGAAGGAACCCCTTACGATATCAAGTGGAAAATCATAGAGCGACCGGGATCCTATATCAACGGGAGTGAACAAGGATCTTCCAAGACACCCGGTATCCAGATACTATCAGATTCCAATGAGATCTATAGACCCTGTCTCCATTTCAAGCCCTACCTGCTGCAAGCATGGGATTCCTCATTCATCGAGTAGAACAGAAAAAATCCTTACGGGCTAGGAGCATCCTAAGGGCGGAAATCCCTATTCGCCACTTTTGTCAATATAGACTGCCAACTGAACAGGCCTAAGGGAAATAACTCGCCCTCACCGACCCATATGGTTTACACTTTGTTCACTGATTAACTGACAGTAACGGATTTCTACCTCCTGTTTGAAGAGGTATATGCTTGGTCACGAAATGTCACATTGCACTCAAATTCACCTGCAAAATATAATTTTTTATCCGCAAGACTGTGTGCTACTTTCGGAGATTTACTTAATTTTGGTTTACCAATATATAGTTTCAAGTTGCTTCATTCAAACTGGTAATATCACTTCCAGTGTGTAACTGGATTTTTACTCTTATATTTTCAATTTTCACATTTACGAATGTCCTCTTTGTCACCTTACCATTTTCTTTCGACAATATCTTTTTTTACTCGCTTTTCTTTGTTCCAGCGTTTTGTCATCTTGGCTGTTACAGTGCGCTTTTACGTGTCCAATTTTTCTACAACGGAAACATTCCACTTTCTTAAATGGGCAGTTTTTTCTCGGATGTAGATCTTCACACACACACACACACACACACACATTCACACACACACACACACACACACACGCGCGCGCACACACACACACACACACACACACACACACACACACACACGCAAAACAAAAAAATATGGGTTTGTTTTTTCCTAACTTGGCTCTAATCTCCTTAAGGGTGTTGACCTTCGCTGTCTCAAAGTCAGCGATGACGTTGTAGCTCGAAATATGTATGTGTTACACACACACACACACACACACACATATTCACACATTTCACAGGCAACTACGATCGATATTGGAAAGATGAAAATCTAATACAACCTCATTGAACTCAAAACATATAAAGAACCGTTACCAAAACAGCAAGATGTCAGCGGTTTAAACAAATAATAATAAATATTTAATATTGGAGATTAATGTATATACTGGTGATTAAAGTGTTTATATAGAAATAAAACTAAAACTTATGCCTAAAACATAGGTATATTAGATTATGAATGAGACCTTGTTTAAACAAGTTAGTTGGTATTAGGAAATGATTACACAAGTCATTTATACATGAATAATATGAAAGCTGTTTGATAATATAATTGTTTATCATTCGACAAAAAAGGAAGGCAGTATGTCCCGTTACAGGGCTCACGGAATAGGTAGGAATGGTTATTTTCAAATAAGAAATCTGATCCGATTGCTTGCAACAGAGCGAACTTCTCAAAAAGTATCGGAGGGGCTAGTTCGTGGTATCTTAACTTTAGTGGTATCTAAACAGGCGACGGATATCACACACACACACACACACACACACACACACACACACACACACACATATATATATATATATATATATATATATATATATATATATATATATATATATATATATAATATGGAGAAATTCAGGTGGAATGAGATGAATATATCTACTTTATCAGTTGTTATCCATAGGATGACTATCGTTTCGCAGCCAACATCGTGGAGGAATAATTTATCCTATTATAAATTTACATACCTTCACTAGTGTGTATATTATAAATTGCTTACTACTATTGTACATTTTACAAGCTAATGGAGATACAGAAGGCCAGCTCATCAGATCAACAGACTATTACGGTTACATCCATTTTCCAACACCAGTTTTCTGAGTAGAAACCCATAAGATCTCTCGTTTTCTGCTATTGGAAGGCTTTCTACCTGGCGTAGGCAGGCTTTCCCGGGGAGGCTGGAGGTTATTCAACCTCCGAGGCAGCCAGAATACCGAGCGAGTATTGACCATAAGGGAATTCAGCTGTAGGGTGATGGGATGTAAACAGGTAGAGGCAAGCCTGGTGGGCTTAGATTCTGCACTAGGAAAGAGAAGTGCGAGTTTTGTTTTTAGTGTAGTGTTGGGAACATACGTGATCTTACAGTTGTATATTTAAGAGATGAGGAATTATGTGCATTATTTATATTATTTACATTATTTACATTTGGTAGATATTTGTCCTCATCTTGTTTGTTGTTAACACGTTTCGGCTGATGTACCTTCCAGCCTTAACCACTACGCCATATGCCCACGGGCATATGGCGTAGTGGTTAAGAGCACGGGCTACCAACTCCCAAGATTTCGAGTTCGATTCCAGGCAATGACATGAATAATAATAATAATAATAATAATAATAATAATAATAATAATAATAATAATAATAACCTATATACACTGGAAGCTATGCCAACACTATGGAATAACAACAGAAAAAAGATGGTATAAACACACGCCAAAAAAGGTCACAGAAAACGAGAAAGCAACCATACTCTGGGATATGCCAATACACACAGATAGCGAAATTAAGGCAAATAAACCAGATATAGTTGTCAAAGATCATGAAGAAAAAAAAAATGCTTCCTAATTGATGTATCAATACCAGCAGATGACAACGTTTCCCTAAAAGAAATGGAAAAACTTTCAAAATACAAAGACCTGGAAATAGAGGTAACTCAAATGTGGAATCTAAAAACAGAAACAATTGCTATCATAGTAGGTGCCTTAGGTATAATAAAAAAATATTCAGACAAATGCATAACAAAAACACCAGGACTTACAGATATATATAACATACAGAAAATTGCACTACTGGGCACTGCACACATCCTACGCAAAACACTTTCAATACAGTAACCATAAGAGCATCACAGCAAACCACAGCACATACCCAAGGCACATAGAGCTGCGCTCGGTAGTGAAGTGAAAGCACGTTATAAAAATAAAACTACTGAACAATAATAATAATAATATAGAAAAATACCTTAGGAATGAGAACCCAGGTTCGAAATTTCCTCAAGACACATGATGAAGGCTGGAGGGTATATCAGCCGAAACGTTGTGCTAACAACAAACAAGATGAGGACAAATATGTCAGATGTAGAAAATAATGTATATGAGATCTTATCGCGGAAGCCGCTATTCCGGAGAGCCTGGTTATAGTACGGGACATGATTATTAAAGCTATCCTCATAAGGCGATAGGTTAAAAACTCTGATAGAAACCTCAGTGACAATACTATTAAGGGCAAAACGAAGATGATTAGACAAGACATTGGTTTAAACCAGTTAATCGGGATAATGCTTATGATGTGCTTATTATGGTCTACTACTTACAGATTCGAAGATCAGCGCGAAAGATTAATTTAGCATTACTGAAATAACTGGAATCGATTCAATCGTCATAATGTCACTGAAGGTATGCCACAATAACGCTGTTTCTAATGAATGGCTGGACTCAATGAAAAATACAAGAGTATTGCAAATTCAATCAAATCTTTGGTTCATTTCTCTCTAATTCTATCAACTTTTTGCTGTCTCTAAAAGCAATTTCCTTTTATAGCATTTTACTCTTGACTCATAAATGCATATATATGAACATATAACTTATAACTGGAAGTGTATATCTTCTTCCTATCTCTCTCTCTCTCTGTAGGCCCATCCACAAGCGTAGCAATGACAATTACCTGCTATACTACTTTCAGTATGATTCTGTATTCCTCTAAAACTTTGACAGATGAATCAATTACCTGAGCACTGAATAGTAATGTACATTATATACAACTGTCCATGTATTAATTGATTTACGTATATATTTAATTGCATATTTAATTAAGTATTATATAATAACGAGAAATTAAAAAGCGTTTTTATTTAATCCCCGAAATGTAGCTTATTTGGAGGAATCGACTGAATTTTTATAACCGTGAATGTTCCATGAGAATTTATTAATCCATTATTTCATTGTATTATGCGCAATTGTACACAGTAAAATACAGACTACATAATTCAGGGACACCATTCGCATGGAAAGTACAAGTAAATTACTTTTAAAATACTTAATACAAATAGCATCAAAAAGCTAGCTAAAAATAATAATGCAATGAGTTAAAAACATCGATGAAAAAGTATTTTAATTCTTTTTAATCACAGAAAGTTGGTGGTGGATGCAGCAGAGGTTGCATCAAGGTGATTGTAGATCAGGAGATGTGAGCTGTGGAAGGGGCGGAAGATGTGAGCTGTAGAAGGGGCGGTGCTACCAGGGGTTCCAGATTTTTCAGTAATACTAACTGGAAATATACTGGGACTTGATCAGCCATGGCTAGATTGCCTGTGTGAGGGTGGCTGATTGTTGATGTGTCTCCAGGGGCATCTCGGGATGGCCTGTCGGAAACTAATGTTTCTTTATCTCTTAACTTTTTAATGTTCCTAATATTTGATGTTTTATTGTAGCTTAAGTATTCTACTTTAGCTTCTACTAGAACAAAACCAATTTTCGATTGCGGTCAATTCATTTTTATCGAAAATGTCATTGAGAAAGGCATTGGTTCCACTTAATCTAGTCTCGAAACTTCCTCAGCGAAATGTGTGGTTTTGCATTCTTGTGAAAAATCAATATGATAAAATTTTGCTAAATTATCTCTCAAACCGAAATATATGCCAATTTGATCTTACCCTTATTCATGAGGCGCCTTAATATCTGTGCAGACCGTCCTGTTCTTACAGCAAGAATCAAATGAAATAAATATAAAACGGACGAACGGAATGGAAAATATTTGGCAGCGAAGAGAAAAACAATTCTTCCTTGGAATTTAGCAAGACGAAGTTTTAAAATGTTCTAAATATGTTGCAAACAAATGTAAATATCCAGACAAGTGAGAGAGAATTAAAAAAAAGTTATGAAATGATAGGGAAGGCATGGCTATGATCCAATTTTAACGACTACAACAATAACAACAAGCTCAACTATAAGCTAAAAGGAAACGGAAACAAAGATTGTAGTGAAATTCACAGCATAATTCATTTTCATTCTTCCATTACTTTCGACAGTAATTTTCCAAATTCTGGTTTGGCAGTAATCAGAAATAACGACCTCAGACAGACTCATTAAAGTAAAGATGGAACTGGAAAATATCGGGTATTGTAATGTCTGTTATTTTATTCTTTATTAGAATATAGAAACCAAAAATAGGTGAAGAGGAAGGAAAAACGATATTGTTAGATTGTAGAAAGCTAAGCCAGATGTCAGGCTTGATCGATCGTATTGATCATCAAGATCATTCCATCCTGGACCATTATGTCATTATATTTTGCCCAGGTTATCGTATCCAGAACCGTCCGATGCATTGTGTCCTTCACTGTTTGTAAGCAATAGCATCTGATTTGAGATATTTGGTTACTAATTCAAGTAGAGAAAGTAACAAAACAGAGGGCTATACTTTGGTTTTGGTGGCACGGTGCGAAGTTTATGTCTTTTACAAAACGTATTTGTGGTGAATTGAAAGAGAAACACCACATTAAGATTATTGATTTCTCTCCGTTCTTTATTTTACTAGTTGTTATTGTATTGTAAGACTTCTTTGTAGTTTTGTATTTTGTTTTAAATACATTTGTTGCTTTTTAAACCGTTTCAGTCGATGTTTATGTTTCTATGTTTCGGGAATTGGTTGATAGATGATAAAGTGTTTATCTTTATATTGCAGCAGAAACTTTCCACAGACAGAAGCTTTTCACAGACACCAGGTGAACAATATTTAAAATAAACACACACACACCTACAAAGAACAAACAAACAAAGACAAAAGCGGGAAGGAACGAATTACATTAAATATTTCAAGCATTTCCTTGAAAGTTTGGGGCTTATCGTTAAATTATCCCTGATCGAATAAACGTATCTTCAAAGGTATAACAATCATTAACATTCTATAATCCTTTACGTAACCTTAACAAAATAATCCGTTGTGTCGATCGATTTTAATAACTCCTGCATATTATTGTTGGGTGGTGGTGGTGGGGATTTGGCAGCTATTTCTAACAGATCTTGCGACCACCGACAGGCTTTTACCGTGGCACCTCTAGGGACAAAGAGAATTGTTACTAAATACATTTGAGTGTTTTCATAGTTTACGTAATTATAATATTAACTGACCAACTGCGGCACTCAACCAGAACGACTGACTTCTATATATGGAAAAATGATAACCCTGGAAATTATATGATGCGTCCTAACAAGCTCACCTCAAACCATGTTAGTGATTAGGTTGTAGTTGGGGCTACGAAAAGTTTGACTCCAAATGATAAATATTTAAGTGAAGTTAAGAGTCTTTACGTAATTTTGAATGCTTTATGTGTCTTGGACGTTGTAATTGCTTTAGGTTAAACACATAATCGCAGATCAAATCCCCTTCCCGGCAAGAACACCTTTAATATGATGCATTCTATGATATTCTTTTTCTACTCTAGGCGCAAGGCCCGAAATTTTTGGGGAGAGGGGGGCCAGTCAATGAGACCGGACCCAGTACGCACTGGTACTTAATTTATCGACCCCGAAAGGATGAAAGGCAAAGACGACCTCGGCGGAATTTTGAACTCAGAACGTAAAGACAAACGAAACACCGCTTAGCATTTCGCCCGGCGTGCTGACGTTTCTGCCAGCTCGCCGCCTACCGACGATTAATATTAGATTAATATTAAAAAGGCCAGAAGATTCTGGGGATGGGGAGTCAGTCGATGATATCGACCCCCGTCAATGCTTAACTCATGTTTATTTTATCGACTCTTAAATGGATGAAAGACAACACCATGCTTCTTTCTCTCTCCCACTCTCTCTCTGTTTCACACGCACACAGACATATTTCTACACACACATATGCATATAATATGTATAATGCATATAATATATATATATATATATATATATATATATATATATATATATATATATATGTATATATGTGGTAGCTACCTACATCGTAATTCAATAAGTGAATAATTTAATTGACCGATTAGTTGAATTCTCGTCGCTGAAGCTCACAGAGAACCAGCCATATGTATTATATAATTATATTAAACAAAATTTTGGTTCAAAATCTTGTAGCGCAGGGTTATTGATGTTGGGTAAGAGGTTTGTTTCCCTATAACAATGTTCCGGGCACAGTCCCACAGCCGGGTATCTTAGGCAAGTGTTTTCAAATATAGCCTGGGGTCATCCAAAATTATGGTAGTGAATTTGGTAGACAGGCAGACAGAGGGACAGACGCACACACAAACGTTTTTGTGTGTGCTCGTTTTGTTTTCCAGCGCCGTCCAATAGCCGTTGTTGGTGTGTTTACGTCCCTGTAACTTAGCAGCTTCGCAAAAGAGAACCGATAGGATAAGTACCAGGACTTGAAAAAAAATATGTACTAGGGTCAATTTGTTCGAATAAATATCTCCAAGGCGGTGCCCCAGCATGAACGCAGTCCCATTATTGAAACAAGTAACATATTATATAATGATTTCTAATTTTTGCCACAAGGATTGCTTGGGTATTATTACATCGCCTCCAGTGTTTTTCACTGGTACTAAATTCATCAACCCCGAAAAGATGAACGGCAAAGTCGGAATTTGAACTCAGAACGTAGCGACGGGTGAAATACAGCTAAGTATTCCGTCCCGCGGGCTCACGATTCTGCCAGCTCGCTGCCTTAACATATGACATGATGTGATATAATATATATATATATATATATATATATATATATATATATATATATATATATATATATATATATATATATATATATATATATATATATATATATATATATATATATATATATATATATATATATATATATATATATATATATATACATATATATATACATATATATATATATATATATATATATATATATATATATATATATATATATATGTATATATATATATATATACATATATATATATATATATATATTTATATATATATATATATATATATATATATATACACACATATATAATATATATATATATATATATATATATATATATATATATATATATATATATATATATATATATATATATCTTTGTATCTATCTATGACCACTTTATCATTTGTCAACCACCTCTGATAACACAACAACAGAAATAACAGCTAAAAAGTAAGCAACAAAAACGCGAAAAAAAAAATCAGAAATGCAATAACAAGTAAAATCTGTAAAGGAGAGAAATCAATAATCTTAAAGTGTTGTTTCTGTTTCCCCAGAGATATTAGGAAAATCCTCTCCACTTTTTAGCTGCTTAAATACAGTATCTAGAATTTTCTGCAATGCAGAATCCTACAACCACAACGCAGTGTTCGGTAATGAATGGAAACTTATTATTTAAAACGAATTGGATAAATAAACTTTACTGAACCAAACAAGCTAATTGCTAGCATAAATTTGGAAGAAATGATTATATTTTAGTTTCTTGTTTTTAATTGCTTCATCTAAGTTTTTTTTAAAAAAATAAACTAAATGGAGTCACAGCGAATTACAATTAACGAAGTGAAATACGATAAACTGAAGACAGGTAAGAAAAAAAAAATTTAAAAATGCATTAGAATTCAACAAATAAAACATGTTTCCAGAGATAATTATGTCGTCTAAGGTTTTCAACTTGAGTCGATAACAATAACGATTTTACAGCAGTCATGAGTATTTATGATTCTAATAAACAGTCTGGTGATTGCATAACATATTTTAACCTGATCAGTTCTACTAGTCCAGTGTCTAACTAGTGAAGTATTTTAGAATTGAGCATAGAATAGGAAACAAAAATACTTTAGAGGAGAATGTTTCAGTTCAATTTAAAATAGTTCCTTTTGACGCAGTATAACTATTTCCATGCATTCATCTCTGTCTCTCTTCGTCCATCCATGAATCTCTCCTTCCCTCCATCCAGCCTTCTCTTTATTCTTCCAGCTATGCATCTATGCATACGTACAATTTCATACACATACTTACATATATACATACCTACATGCATGAATACATACCTGTGATAGTTGCAATATCCTTAGAGCCAACAAGCAGCTGGGGAAAAGGAGTTTACACTATTAGAGATTCTCCGATGCGATTTGTCTGGATTAGAAGAAATCATACTAGTCAAGGAGACTATAATCAAAGTTATAGAAAACTTGACCACCATCTTCAGATTAAATGTAAGGGCTGATTGCAACGTCTCACAATGTCATTGCTAAAATAAAGTATAGCGAAATTTACTGTCTGAAAAGGATAGTTTGTTTGTAATATCATTTAGACTTACAGCGAACACTTTATACGTTTTGTAGAAGAAATCTGAAAGCTGATGCCCTTCGGATAATCTTGTGGGATTAAATATAAATATTCCATCTTTGAACTTCTCGGCATTAAGATATGAAATGTAAGATCTACTCTACCTTGACGACGGAGGCTCGTTTTAACCAATGTTAATTGCATCCATACGGCCCATATTGTGATGAACTAAATCTACCAACATTATTATGGGTCTCTGAGCCCCCAGAAACAGCTGTTGGACTTATAACACCTTTCTTCCACCCCTTTAATTTTCTCTGTCCTTTGAACTCTGTGTAAGTTGAACCTATTAATATAAGCATCTATATATTTATACTTAAATATTCATCGTCTGAATGTATCCACCTCTTGCTTTCTCTCGTTTTGCATATATATATATATATATATATATAGTATTTCATATCCATATATTTAATATATTTGATGCATCTAATTTGTTAATTCGCATAATTGCCTCTCTCTCGCTTTCTCTCTTTTCGAGTTAAGGCGAAAAGAAGGAGGAGAATCGCCAACAATACACACGTGATTACGTTTTGAAATGACCGGATATATAATATTGGTGGATTTTTTTCCGAGAACGCATTTGTAAAATGTTGATAGAACAGATCAGTTCTTAAGATGAGGTTAAAGAAAAAAAATGATACCTATACTTTGTGGCATAGAGTATAGATATAGAGTCTATGTAAAATTAATGAAAAGTAAATAAAATATCTAAAGTTCAAGTGACGTATCACTGCAGATACAGGATTTGGACTTATAACTTTAGATTTATAAGTTATTTCTGGACACCGCGTTTACTAGTAAAATGCCGCAACCTCAGTCGAGGGAGGCTGGGCTTTGCAAAACCAGAAAAGTACAACGAAGTAGGAAATACAGCTGTAAAATATTTAAAACATTTCAAAGCATTATTAAGTAATGAAGTGACTCTTAGAGAGACATGAGTACATATACATAACTCTAAAGTCACAGATCATGCAGGCAGTAGCGTGCTTGAACACACACACACACATACGTCTGAAGATACGTAAGTGACTGCCTCGTTGATATCGAAAAATCCTAAGTCTTATTCTTTGGTTAGAGACCGACTCTTCGTCGATTCGCGAGAAGTTTTCAAACAAAGGAACATGACACCACACCACACACACACATACACACACACGTACACACATGTATATATATGTGTGTGTGTGCTTGTGTGTGTGTGTGTGTGTGTGTGTGTGTGTGTGTGTTTGTGTGTGTGTAGGCAAATACATACAATATTGCCATGTATTCTTATCTGCACAATTATATAATTTAAGAGCAACACTGATATATCGAAAAAAATTGATTCGCTGATTGAAATACACAACGAGAAATGGTAACACAGAAAACATAAAACATACACCTTTGTGGATGAAGTCACGTAAAGGCAGACATAGTGAGATACTACTAATAATAATGGTGATAAAAAACCCCTCAAAACTCCAGACCGATAGAAAATAATAAACATAAACACATTCTGACGGGTAGAATTACAAATTGCATTCGATAAAATACAAAAGAAAGAAAGCGTAAAAATGATTTGTGTGATATTGTGTGTTGTCTTTATTGTCCGAAATTGAACATAAATCAAGGTTGGACACAATCGGGTATATACATCTGCTTAATTCAAGACAAAGCGGGTGGCAATAAAACCAAAACGTATAGAATTTAGTTAGTATTCAGCAAGATATCAAAGCAGATTTTATGATTCAACGAACCAAAATAAAAAGAAAGGAAAAATAAATAAATAAAAAATAAAAATAAGAATAAATAACAACAAACAAGTTGATTTTATTCACAGTGTCTATTTTCAACATCGATGGTTTTATGATGTGTATTTGAATCAATGCCATTTTTGTTTTGTTTTTCTAGATTGTATGATAAATGTACTGTACATTTAAAGCAACGAACTGGCAAATTTTACTGGCGTAGTAAAATAGTTTATGCCAACTGGCTAGGATTAATTATGGATATTTTATGGTCATTAAATATTTTCTTGACTTTGACCACTTGTTTTAAGGCAGTCCTACAGAGTAGACTTATGAAAATCTGAAGATGGCATCACTTATCTCATGCTTCTTTGTTGATTTATTACAGAAAAATTAGCTTAAATCTAGCGCATCATGTTTTTGCTGTGGAATTATTCTGCAAACCAAATATCAAATTTTCTTCTTGGAAATATGAGCATAAGAGAAAGCCATGTGTTGAAGGTACTTGTGAAATCTTCATAAAGTTGTTGATGCATCTTCCTTTGCACATTTAATTTGCATGTTTGCAACAGTCATGTTGGTGTATGATTTTATAAGCTTCTTTTCAATGAGTAGATATTTAACGGAATTCTTCGAAACTAATGGTGACTTTTTTTTCATTGTTAGTATTGGGTTGATGCATAATTATTGCGGCTTTTTCTCAACAAATTTTATTTAACAAAAACAACATGTAACAAAAACATCTTTAAATGATTATTCTGGAGCATATTCACCATCTACTTCAATTACTGCTTCCCATATGCTTGGTCGACGGTCAGACCGTCATTTGAAGATGTTTTTGTTAAATATTGTTATTGGTTTTGTTGAATAAAATTTGTTGAAAACAAAAAAAGCCGCAATAATTATGCACCAACCTAATAGTAAGTAAAGTCGGCGAGCTGGCAGAATCGGTAGCACGCCGGGTGAAATTCTTTGCGGTATTTCGTCAGTCATTACGTTCTGAGTTCAAATTCCGCCGAGGTCGACTTTGCCTTTCATCCTTTCGGGGTCAATAAATTAAGTACCAGTTACGTACTGGTGTCGATCTAATCGAGTGTCCGCCTCCCCGCGAACGTCAGGTCTTGTGCCTACAGTAGAAAGGGTTACTAGTAGCAATTTACAAACATAGGAGGGTGCAATTATAGTTGCTGTCCTGTTTTGCTGATTGGGTAACATTGGGAAAAATGTAATTTAAAAATGCAGTCATTAAATATTTAAATTATTCAAAGTAACAATAAAATCAAGGTTTTCCTTATCCAGAAGGAAAACCATTGATTAACTTAAGTATATGCGCATAAAATTAGATCTGCCTGAAATGAGCGACAATCAAACAGTCCTCTGAGACGTCACGCGCTAGGAGCCACCAGGTGAACTTTGACCTGAAACCGTATAAATGTAGCCACGGGAGAAAAACGGTTACATAAAGAACAACTTAACACAAGAAATACTGAATCCAGTTTCAGCGTACACGGACGTGCTAACTATATAGAAACACAACTTTATTTGAATCCTTGATGCTTGGTGTACCTTTTTATGATTTTATGAGCTTTTAGAATATATGTATATGTATGTATATACGTGTATGTATGTATGTATGTATGTATGTATGTGTGTGTATATATATATGTATATATATATATGTATATATATATATATATATATTGTTAGGAACGCCCGCACGCGAAGCGCCCACTCAACCGAAGAGGGAACTCGTGCGCGCGCGCGAACGCTTGTACGCTCAGTGAGTTAGAAGCTAGCCTCGGTCACCTCGTCCGATAATAAAGCTCCGGCTGGAGCACGTAACGAAGAACAACACAGGCAAATAGGACGGGGAGGAAGAAACAACACGAAGACCATGCGTTGGGTAACCTTTTCTTTTTACATACATAACATCACAGAATACATTTAAAACATTAGAATAGAGCATTACATAATAACAATTCCAATACATGGCATGACAGTTCAATAACGTTGACAAAGTTTCCAAACAATTACAAGCTTTTCAATCATTTTTACATCGCAAAGTTCGTGTCTCAAGTTTCATTTGACAACAAAGTTCTTCTGCTTCTTTCTTTTGTATTTCTTTTCTTTTCCTTTCTTTTAGAAGCATTTAACAACAACACAGTTAACAACTCAGAGTTCTTTTTCTCTAAAATAATATAAAAGCATTTACCACAACGAAGTTCGTTTCCTTCAGGTCTGCTACTTCCACTGACCAGGGCAGTCTGCCACTACAATTCCATCTCTCTCTCACTGGGACTCTATACAGTTCTGCTGACCATAGCTTTCGCTCTGTCAGACTTATTCTTCATCTTCATCTCACTCGACTGGCCCCATCTCCACGGGCAAACTGCTGTCCCCCAACTGCTTCGGACGACTGCTACCACTCGACACAACCGATCCTGCTGGCTCCCAGAGCTCGACTCCCTATCTCTTTCTCATCTTCACTTCATCTAACTCGACTGGCCCCATCTCCTCGGGCAAACTGCTGTCCCCAACTGCCTCGGCTGGCTGCTACCGCTCGACTGGGCAAAATTCTCTGCTCACTGCTTCGGCAGACTGCTACCCGCCAATTCCTGTCCTGCTGAACTTTCGGTGACCGGAAAGGGGGCAGCTACGCTAAAAAAAAATAGCTGTGGTTGCCGACAAGACAAAGGAAATACCATTGTCCACAACTGACCAGAGTACGGGTTCAAAACCCAGCCCGGGAGATAGGGATATAATGCTAATTGTATTTTCGGTGGTCGCATCAATATATATATATATATATATATATATATATATATATATATATATATATATATTATAGTGGAATAATTACTAAGAATGATTGTGTAGAATATATTTATAAAGGCTCGTGGGTAGGGCCAGAACAATTCAAAGAAAATGCATGGCAAATCGCAAGAAAACAAATATATGAATTAATATAGAGTTACCTTGCATTCAATATTTCGGGTTTATGACCCCATTTTGAAACAATTAACGAATGTTGCCAATGAACAACCAGCTAGCTTCCTGTAACTCTCTTCTGTTGTTGATATTTCGTTTCTTTTGATGTATGAGGATAGCCTCAGAGATTCTAAGATTGCTCCTGCTCCGCTGTGTTGCCCTGATGTGCACTGTCAATTACCGGGTCTGGCATTTCTGTAGATGTGGCTGTCTGCATGTGTTCCTTTTTACGTATATGCAGTTTTCTTGTTGTGCTTCCTATGTAGGATGCCCCACGTTTGTCAAAAGATAATTAAAATTCATTTAAATGACAGATCTATCGGACTTTCAAAGAGGGCAAATTGTTGGTGCTCGTATGGCAGACGCTAGCGTAACGAAAACAGCTGAAATGTTTGGTGTATCAAGAAGTGCTGTCTCGAAAGTAATGACAGCCTTTGAGAAAGAGGGAGAAACCTCCTCATCGAAACAAAACTCCGGATGGAAACCAAAACTTTCATATAGGGACCGTCGGACTCTTACGCAAATTGTTAGAAAGTATCACAAAATTACAGCTCACAAAATCCCTACAGAGCTTAATGTCCACGTCGAGAACCCAGTTTCCGCAAAAACTGTTCACCGGGAGCTGCACGAATCCATATTTCACGGGAGGGCTGCAATCAGAAAGACATTACTTTCAAAAACAAATGTTGCCAAGCGTTTAGAGTGGAGTAAAAACCTACATAATTGGTCCCTAGAGCAGTGGAAGAATGTTATTTTCTCGGACAAGTCATCCTTTGCCTTATTCTCGACCACCGGCCGAGTATACGTATGGAGACAACCAAAAGAAGCATTTGACCTAGACTGCCTTGTCCCAACTGTTAAGCATGGAGGAGGATCTATGATGATCTGGGGGTGGGCTATATCTTGGAAATCCGCCAGCCAAATGGTTTCCTTTCATAGAAGAATTAATAGTCAAGACTATTTTAGCATTTCATCTGATCAAATTCATCGTATAGTTGCGGAACTGTTTCCGGTGGAAAACGCTATATTTCAGGATGAGAATGCACCAATTCACACAACTAAAGTTGTTACTGAATGGCACAAGGAACATTCTACAGGAACATTCTTCTCTGGTCACAACAGTCCCCAGATCTCAATATTAGTAAACATTTATGGTGCATTTTAGAAAAACAAGTAAGGAGTCTATATCGTCCACCATCATCACTACAAGAACTGGAGACTGTTTTAGCTGAAGAATCGACAAAAATTCCTTTGGAAACAATTCAAATTTTGTATGAGTCTATACCTCGTAGAATTCTAGCTGTAATTACTGCCAAAGGCGGTCGTACTTCATTTTAAAATAAATTTGTTTGAAATTTTATGGTGTTTCCATTATTTTGTCCAATCCCTGTATACATACACACACACATATGCACACATGCATACATATATATATATATATATATATATATATATATATATATATATATATATATATATCTCTCTCTCTATATATATATATATATATATATACATGATTGTGTGCAGATTTTTCAACCGGTGGTTATCTTTAGCATCTCAGTCTGCGTCGAGTATTATTTCTGAGTTGTTATATATGAAATTATTACTCTTGCAAACTTTCCATTTATGTTAATTATATCATTACTTTGTTTTCTATAATAACATTAGCTCTTTATATATCATACTTTGTAAATGGAGTTGCCAAACTGCCACAACCAATGGGCTGAAACTAGTCCTAATATATATATATATATATATATATATATATATATATATATATATATATATATATATATATATATATATATATATATATATATATATATATATATATATATGAATATATACATACATGTATATACATATGAATTTTCTATGTATATATTATATAATGTATGTAGACGCATACCCACATTCATACATTTGTATAAAGGCATAAAGCATATACATATTTATAGAAGTACATAGCTGAATGGAAATATGCGAATATTTAATTATGCATATACATGTGTGAGTGTCGGAGTATGTGTGTGAATGTATGTATAACGCTGTATATGTTTCAATGACATTCGATGCCTATATCAATATACACACGGACATATATATATATATATATATATATATATATATATACACACATATATCTATATAAATACATATGTATATATATATATATATATATATATATATATATATATATATATATATATATATATATATATATATACACGTATGAATAGGCATGTATATATGTATGCATATATTTATATGTAAATATGTATGTATGCATATATGTAAGTGTGTGTGTGTACGTCTGAGTATATATATACATACATATACATACATACATATATATATATACCTGAGTGTGTGAGTGTGTGTTTGCGTTTATGCATTTCCGTGTTTCTAATCATATTTGTTTTTGTATCCTATTCAATTATATTCAACGAAATTATATTTAAAGACACCGTAATATGTTAACCACATTCTCGCCTGCCACATGTTTACATACGTCTTGATTCTTTACACGGATAACAGTGTTATTAATATTTATCGATATATTTCTAGCAAACTATTTTCTTTTTTTAAAATGTAAACTTAGTTTATTTTACCTTTGGGAAATCATTATGTGAATGAGGTTCTTTGGTGTCACACACTTTACAAGTACAATCAGTGTCTATTTTTATAATATAATTGAGGTGTTAGAAATACTATCATAAGTATAGTAAAACGTCTGGCTAAGTAAATAGAAATTTCATTTCAATTTAGATGTATGCTTGCGTCATGCATTGAAGACACAACACACACCGTCATAAACACTCCGAAACCATGTACAATGCCAACACGTTTATCTGAACGCCTATTGGTTCTCATATATTGACATAAATATATAGAGATACACGGACACACATATACATGCATACACACGCATCTCACATAAAATGACTTTGGAAACAAATACTGAAAGACATACAGATCCATGAAGATATCTCTACCTTAAATGCTACGAAAGTAAGGAAGTCCAATATTTTTTTTTCTGAAATAATTTTGTATATGTATTCGAACAACGGTTCGTAACTCCAGCCATGAATATGATGTAATTCGTAGAATATTTTATTATCATATAGCAATAATATTGTTGTGTTTATGTGGTAACTATAAATTCCTCATTTTATATCTGTTCGAAAACCTGATTTATTCTTTGTATTGCGCGAAAGTTTTGACCGAATGAAGTGTTGCTGGCAAGCTCTTGGAATAATGGTGCATATACAGTTTGGAACCGATAAAAGACTAGACTGTCGTATTTCAATGTTATTTCACCAATTCTGATAACAGAAAAATATATGCAAATTGGACTTGGCGGTTGCTTTGTAAGTTTCCTTCCCAACCACATCGTCCCAAGTTCAATCCCACTGCGTGGCAAGTTGGGAAAGTGTTTTCTGCTACAGCATCAAGCTGACCGAAGAGTGATGGAAGCTGAAAGAAGCCCATCCGGATATATAGGTGTGTGTGTCCCCTCATTACTTGGCAACCGGTGTTAATGTGTTTACGTCCCCGCAACCTAGCGGATCAGATTAGTGCAAAGCTTAAAATACGCGCGCGCGCACACGCACGCTCGCAAAAATGCACTGGGCTAATTTGTTCGACTAGAAGTTATTTACCGAAAATGGCCGCCGTCTAATGACTAAAATAAGTAAGACTAGTGATTGATTAATATAATTCGAGTTATTATCAGTGAAAATGAACTTGGGTGCTTTCAACCAGGATGTAATAGAGGAACTTTCGGGGATATAAACAGTGTCCAAAGAATTAGGAATAAAGAAATTTCACGAAAATTATCGAAATTAAAGCGTATGAAAGTGAACACTTGAAGTTCTATCCCATTCAAATAAAAACAAAAAAATAACAAGAGCACTCAGAGAGCGCAAACCTCCGCTAAGGCAACACCAACGTGCTCTCAATGATTAGCCAGAGAGAATTTTAAAATGAGAATATCTGAAATAAAGTCGACTACTCCCACAAACGAGAATATTAAAAATGAACCCGACCGCTCTCAAAAATTAAGTAAAAAAAACCGGAAAAATAATCCAGAATCCTTGTGCGGTACCAGATCGATCCCAAAACCTAACCAATTCGTGCCAGTCACGAGGCCAAACTTCACTGAAAGTTTCATCCGAATCCATCCAGCATTTCTTGAGATATCTTGTCCACCGACAAACAAGCACGACTGAAAACAATTCTTCTGCCTTCGCTAAGGTAATAATATTGAAATTGTTATTGGCAACTGTTCTGATAATAAACGCCTTATGGAAACAGAGTTGAATCATGAAAGACATTTAACAAGAGTATCATTGACAATGTTTCGGTTTGAACTGAACTGCTAGCCTTCATCGAGCTGTGGTATTGGCCGAAACTTTGAAGTTAATGTCATCACTATTCTTGTTAATGAATAATAAATATGTAGACTACGAAAAGTATTGAGTGATCTTCTAGTTCATTGCGGAATTTTGAATTTTGGATTTAAATGATGTATTTTCAAATTAAGAAGTAACAAAGACAGCTCCCCTCTGTGTGACTTGAACTCGCAATGCAGACAGTCATGACAAACACCACAAACCAGTCAACGTGAGGAGCTAGTATTTCTGCCAGTTTGCTACCTGAGCCAGTATATGTACTTCCTTCTATACATTAAAGCATAAATCAATCCTTAATCCTCATACCAAGTCAAATAAAATAGCGCGGAATTGAACTTGCTTGAATCGCAGATCGTAAACATGTCAAGCAAAGAGCTTTCGGCATCATTACTTATTTAAACACCTCATATATGAATATAGGATTATCAAAGGGATGCTGGCCGGGTGTACATAAAACGCAACACTGATCGCGTTAATATCTATTATATAAGCATAAAAAGAGAAATAGCTGGGAGTCATTAGTTAGTCAGTAATTTGTATGTTTGATCACTTTTCACAGAAGTTGTTTATCCTCAACGAAACCTGCTACACACAATTACACACACACATACACACACATACATACACACATACACACACACATATAAATATATATATATACATATATATATATATGTATATATGTGTATATATATATATATATATATATATATATATATATATATATATATATATATATACGTATATATATACGTATATATAAGTATGGACTAGTGGTTAGAGTGTTGAACTCACGATCGCAAGATCGTGGTTTCAGTTCGTAGACCGGGTGGTGTGTTGTGTTCCTGAGCAAAACACTTCATTTCACCTTGCTCTGGAATCACTTCGACGCCTGACGCGTGGCACACAGTGCACCTGTTCATAGAACGCCGATTTGGGGAGAGTGTACTAATATGCGGCAAAAACATTTGATCACACACACACACACACACGCACACACACGCACACATGTATATATATTTGATCATATATATGTGTATATTTATAAATATAAAACTGAGAATGTGTGTGTGTGTGTGTGTCTGTATGTGTGCATCACTAAAACTCGAGAACTACCCAACCGATTTCATTCAAATCTTACACATACATTACTTAAGGTCCATGGAGTGTCATGGTCCAAAAAAGTGTTCAACTTCTTGCTTAATGCGGGCCTCGAACAATCTCTTACACTGGTTCGGTATTCCGATTCAAAAGTGAAACAATAACATCTATATTGTGATGTTATAATACTTTCACTTTTGTTCTTTCATTTTGAATATTCTTTCACTTTTATATTGTTTCATATCGTACCAGTTTCAACGTTTGGCTGAAAGTGCTCGTATTTATAAGTATGCAGAGCAGGTAAAAAAGAGATATATCGTTTAAACAATGGCATTTAAACAGTAGGTAAATTAATGAAGCTGACTGGTTATCTATTTCCAACCAAACTACAACAAACAGACAACATCATGTCCCGTCTTCTGTTGCTTTGCCACCACATTTTTTGCCTAGTTTTTCTCTTTTATTCTTTCCTTTTTCATCATTTTAAAACGCGAATAGAAATAAAGTTAATGTAATGTCGAAGAAAAAAAAAAGAATTAATATAAAAAACAAAATTTAAACCAGTATAGTGTAAAATAATCCTCAAAGAAAGAGAAAAGAACGTCAAAATGTATAAATAAATGCTTATTTTACTGTAATCATTCATAAAATACCCTCAAAGCAATCATACCAAAATATGCGACAGGCTTTTCTTTCCAACATAATACATATAGCGATAAGCGCATTATATGCACTCTTGAGAATCATTTCACTCATATTTGTATGTGATCGAACGATTAACGTAATAAGTGTAACGCAATAAAAGTGTGATTTGATAACAGAGATGAAAGGTTATGTTGGATAAGATCAAAGGTTTCTGATGAGAGGAAAAATCGAAAACAAGCTGCTGGATATTAATTACATGGTGTTACAGCGATTCTGATTTTGCTCGTATGAGGTCCTGACCGCAATGCTTCGCGACGAAACAATACGGGGCAAGATAATCTTAAGATTACAAATTTGTAGTGACATAACAGTATGATACGGTGTTAAGATATGTGTTAATTATTTAGATAAGGGACAAAGTGATAAAACTACAATAATTGTAAGTACTAATTGTAAACAAGGAAATCTTTAAAATGATGGGTTCAACAGTTGCAATAGTTTTAGAGAAGCAAAACAGGAATAAAACCTGTAGTCATAATTGAAGTAATCGATATTAATCTAAAGACATTGTTAATCTAACAAGTCAGAGTTTGCAGTTAGGTTTTGATGAATATAATGGCATCCAGCAAGGCAAGTTGTGATAGGTTAGAAGGAATTAGTAAAGCAGTATGAAGAGAAATGATCCGGTGCAGTGGGTAGGTAGAGTATGAAGCAGAATATGTTATCAACATGGAAGATATATGTAAGAAAGTAATATTTATAGAATCAGTAGAGGCAAATGATATAAAAGTTCACTTGGCATCATGAGATCCCACTGCATGACGCTGGAGCATCTAACATCTCTTTGATCGACTCAAGTTTTGTGAATGAAATTTGAGTGAAAGCTCATCAGATGTATTATATCTAAAATTGAAAGGCCCAGCCTTATCATATTACTGTGTGATTCTTGTTGAGTATTAAGTTAATGGTGTACATGTCCAATAAATGTTACTCACAAACCCAGTGATCAATTAGAAGTTGTGATATAAGCTCTTGCCTAGGCTGCCGAGCAGCAGGTTTGAACTCTAACATACGTAGTTATGAATCGAACTTCATAAC
>NC_142938.1:79329260-79331760 GCF_046866305.1 Octopus bimaculoides | reverse complement strand
CATAGTTAACACCGTTTCTAATAGCAAATGTGTCCAAATGCGTCTCCTGGAAATTTTGACCTTTTCTCATTATTTCTACGTACAGGACAGACCTGATGAATATCAATTTCTGGGGACAAGCAGTGGCTGCTTTGGGCCGGACATATTCCTCATATCGAAAGCATTTGTAGAAACAAAATACTACATCTAAATTCTACGTTATTCGCTTTCTTTCTCCTGGCGACGTTCATGATAGAAGACAATGCCTATTGAACTGCAATGCTATACTTTAGTTGGAAAGACAATGGCTCTGATCACATTTCTTGGCTTATGTCTGTAGTAAGTGTATTGAAAAAAAAAACCGGGTAAATATTTTATTTACTTTAGCGGAGCTGGTGATGGGTTTTTGTATACGTTTTGTAGAGTATTCTATCAGCTTTTCTTATACATTTTTGACACTGTCAGGATCTTACTGTCCTTGTAGTAGCGAAGTATTCTCGTTTGCTTTGGTGGACCGTTTATGCAGGATGAAAATAAGATTGCATCCAACATGTTCCTAATTTTCAGCAGGGATTTAATCACCTTCGCTACCTTTAGATAGACATGAGACTGCCCCCCCCCACTCACTCCTCCATTGTAGGTATCCTAACAATAACTTAATCACGAATGAACTGCTAGAGGTTGCCTAGTGATGAAGCATCTGTGAAACCAGGTGTATTAAACACATTCAACTTGAGAAAACTATTGATTTTCGGTTGAAAACCTATTGATTTTTGGATGATAGATCCCTTCCTCTTTCAAATTCCATCCCAAGTTTCCTCGAGTTCTTTAAAGAAGTCTTTCATATCCTTCTCTTTGAAATTTTCTGCAGTTTCTCTGCGATCAAACAACCTGCAAGAATCTCTTTGAGCTGGCATGGTCGAGATATGCTTCTAACTTTGCGGTTTAAATAGGGTACTTGTAATTACCAAGTCGATCTCTCCACACAACGCAATAGAAGCGTCTAGTTGGGGTTCAAGGCATCTTGATCCTGAGCAGAACAACCAGCATCGACCTACGACGGACAATGACATGAATAA
The DNA here is from genome assembly GCF_046866305.1 of Octopus bimaculoides. Taxonomy (NCBI): domain Eukaryota; kingdom Metazoa; phylum Mollusca; class Cephalopoda; order Octopoda; family Octopodidae; genus Octopus; species Octopus bimaculoides. Next base: position 79,330,702 of record NC_142938.1, on the reverse strand, counting down.
AAGATTCCAGTTTTGCATAGGGCTGTGCAGCATCTGGACCAAATAGCTTCCAGCATGAGCTTGGTCGAGCCCAAAGCTCGCCAATTAAATTAGGGAAGCAGAAAGTGTACAGAACTCTGTCTGTTAGAATGCATCTGTAAGTAAAAAATCTGATTCTGCTTGTTAATGATCGGTTAACGGTATACACGTCTGCTTAATACTCGGCCATTTACACATTACTTCTATAAAGTCCATGTACAGGTAGTTCTGTTGCTCGAACCACTGAAGATTCGTCATCTAAATCATATTATTTATACACACTTGTACACAAACGCACATATATATATACACACAGACATATATATTCACATAGATACATACATGTATGTATAAATATACGCATATGTATGAGTATATATAATTGTGCGTGCTTATGTATAAAATGCGTGAGCAAATACAAAAGCGTATACACTCCTGTATACGCACACACGCATATATAGTATCCGTTTCGCCGATTAGTGGACACAATTTCTTATCTCATCATCATCCTCTCATAAACGAAGATAAACAAAAGTTATTTGATGCAAATCTCTCTCCCCAACGCACAAAACACATCTATTAGAATTGAAAACACACATCTTTTTCAGAATATAATTCATTTATGAGTTGATTTAAATGATAGCGGCTAGAGCTCAAAACATACAGTATATCATTCTTGCCCAGTAACAAATATAATGTTATTTGAATGGATAAAATATTCAATTCTTCAAGGATCTATATAAAGAGGTTCTCCGATTACACTCATTCTTATTAACAATCAGAAGAAGCGCAAACACAAAAAATACTTAATTTACTATGTTGATTTTCATTCTATCTGTGGATCTAGAACAAGGGTCCTTAACTGACAGCTTGGAGGTCGTCGTAAGGGGACAAAGGCTGCGGCAAATATCAAGAGCATAATGGGTCGTAATGGCGTCGTAAATATTCTTAAATATAGTTTCAAACCAGATGTAATACGAACATTGGTCTTTTCAATTTTGCTATAAGAGTAGCAATTTCGGGAGAGGGCTAAGTCGATTATATAGACACCAGTGCTCAGTGGGGACTTATTTTATCGACCTGGAATTTCTTTTCCAATTCTACTACAGATTTCACTATGAGAATGAGGTTACTCAAAGGTAGCCTGTCTTAAATTCCTGTTATGGATTTGAGGAGAATGACAAATAGGAGAGGACTGAGAGCTGAACTCTGGTAAACTCGACCACAAAAGAAAGATACAATAATAAGATTAAAAAAAGAACTCCATCAAAAGATTTTGACAAGGTAAAACACGAATAGAACATTATGTCATCACTGTAGAGATATAAGAGTGATAATGCCACAAGGTCTCACTTCGTCTTCTTTCGTAATTTCTGTAGAAGTGTAACAAAAGCGAAATTAGTTGACCCATATGTCTAATGAAA